>NW_024610470.1:0-50026 GCF_016920785.2 Ixodes scapularis
GCAATCGTAATGTCAGATTTTGTAGAGCTGCAGACATAATAACAATGTTTTGTCTGAATACATGAGATCTCTCAACGGCTAGACGACGCAAATGGACTGCAATCGAAAAGAGGTTTTGCGACGTGCGGTTAAGTAGCATCAAGGATATCACTGAAACTGAAAAAGTATAACATTCTCGTCCGTCATTAAATTTGCAGTGGGAATAGGTGGCATATAAACCTACTGACTGCCTTTTTCAAGGATTTGGCTTGGCTTAGCTAGCTTGCTGCTCAAGGCACCAGGGGATGTCGCTCTGCTGCCTTCATCTCTGATGGCCCCAAATGACAGCTTTTAATCCAGCTCTCTCGTTGTGGAAAGTAGTGAAGGCTCTGCATGTTTCCTGTCGTACATTGAAGTGCCAGCTCATCTCGACTCTAAATAACAGCAGTGTGTTTGAACGGTACCAGACGATGCTTCTTTATATTTCCGACTGCTCTATCTGACACAGTCGGTCACAATGCAAGAGGACTTCAGCGAGCTGGAAAACACTCTCTTAGCACATAGAAAAACATAGGAGAAAATGTACCAACATGAATTCTAGAAATATTTTGAGCGAAAACTGACGTCAGGTGCAAGGACTCTATAATTACTGTCCACCGTGTTTGCTTGACTAGGCAGCTTCCTAGTGACCATTCAAGCAGATAGAGTTGGACATGCCTTGTCAGGAGTTTGCGGTCGTAATATGCTTGAGCCAACTGCTTTGTAAGAAGTTGCAGCTGTGCATATCGTTCGTGTCACAAATGGAAACACATATGAATGCGGAAATATAATTATGTTTAATAAAGGGCCCTTTAGGCAAGTATGGACAGCCTAAGATGGCACCGAATATAGTCGATTTCACAGTAACATGGCAGGTGGCAGACTCTATAACCCCTGTGAACTGATTGAAGTGTTGAAGTCAAATGTATGTGACAGCTCTTTACTAGAGAAGTGTACTCTGATTGGCTCGCTTGGGACAAACCTTTTGTTGTGTGCCAAACTATGTTGAATAAGGATATAAACTTTGTTCCCTTCTTTTATACGCCGGTGGCTGTTGAATGCACTTCGTCTCAGAAAGAACTGCAACAATCGCTATTTGGCTACAACATTCCAGACCAGCTACCAAAGGGTAGAAACAGTGACCGCTATTGATTCAGCTGAGCTCTTGGTTGTTTGACATGTTATGTGCTCCGTACAGTGTAAGCTGTGCCCTGTGCTAGACAGAATTCCAGCCGGTATGTAATGCTTATAAAATAATTGCGTGAACAATTGCCTTATCCTTGCCTGCAGATGTTGCGGCCTGCCCAAAGGTCCCAAACATGATCTGCGCAAGGAAGCGCCATGCGCTGCAGCCGCTGCCGGCCTACTTTCTGTCGGACCTTGACCTGGCACAGACCGTGACCCTGCCTGCTAGCCAGGAGCCAGCACAACCCGGCAGCCCCTTGGCCTCCGCTGGTGCCCCTGACACTGATGATGTAATAGCTAGCGGTAAGCTCCTAACATTGAGCATCAGTGTTGCTCGTCTGTTTATTTGGCATCCCTGTCAACTGTGCAGCAGTCCCGATAGGTGCATGGAACACTTACATGCAGTACGTCGAACTTTACAAACTGTACTAACTCAGTCACCGCTGGCTATAGCACGCAAGTTGTGGCCGTTCCATACTCGCAGCACCATATGGCACGGTGCACTCTAAGATACCGCACATGCAAGGTACCCGCGGAGTTGTTCTTTCAGATTGCGGTCACACCCTCACTTCATTGTCTGCCAGGTACAAAGGAGATGCTGCCACAGCCCTGCTTGCATGTTATTTGCCTCAAGATCCAGATTGAAAAGTGGGGACACATGCTTTTGTTTATCCATTGTTTCCTACAAGACAAGCGGCGATTCTCTGGCGTCCACAAAAAAAACCATCCCCACTTTTGTTATGGAGCACGGGCAAGGCTATGCATGCTCTTAGAATTCGCAGTTGACTCCAATGCATGCGCACGAACGCTGCACCGGAGCCTCTCAGGGCTTCGAGTTAGCGTCCGCAGCATTCTCCGTGCTCCAAGTAAGTGTAGAACAAAGCTTAGTTCCGCATTTCCCCGCAGCACCCCTGACGATCGGATCTCAAGGCGAATAGCCAGCATTCCCATTATAGCTCCTTCGTGTGGAACAGAGCAGCATTAAAGAGGTCATAAACCGACTCAGTTACTTCTGCTAAATGCTGCTGTCGCACAATAAAGCTTGAGAACAAGCAATATTCTGCTCTTCCTCACAGCCAGGTAAAATAATCACATGATTACTGTTAGGGGTTAGCTGCTACTGTTGGCGCAGTGATTAGACACAAGCCCAAGCCCCAATAGTTACCATGGCATTGATTGTAACCAAATAGTCAGGTGCTCACTCAGTGCTTGGGTCCAGTTCATAAGCCGTCTGTATTCAAGTGTCGTCACCCTGGTGTGAACCCTAGGCTTTCTCAACATTGTGATTTCTGACTGTAAATTAGCCTTCTATTCCTCAGAATATAACCTTGGCAGGGGAGCCTCTGGTTTGTGGTATATAGATTATTATATAGATTATATTTGTGCTACAGACGTCAGTATGCTTGTATGAGGTGCAGAACATCCAAATGCATATCGTTTCTTGGCCCCTTTAACATGTGATGCTTTTTTTGTATGGCACATGATATGCTATTTGGCAGAGCCAAGGCAATTACAAGGAGAAAGCCTAGTTTTTTGTTTTGATATTTGACTGCAAAAATGATGTGATATTTATTTTGCTATCTCCCCATCTGGCAGACCACCAGTACAGCATCACAGGATGTATCGATCAAGCCCTGCGTGATCGCATCAGGCAGCTAGAGGAGCTCGCTTCTGCAAACGAGAAACTGCGCAAGGACAACGACCGTCTACAGAAAGAAAATGAAGCTCTGCGGAAGAAAGTAGCCCATCTTGAGGAGATGTATGACAAAGCAGAGGAGGTCATCGATGCTACAATCCCCTTTCAGAACTTCACGCTCACAGCCGTGCAACAGGACCCAAAGAAACTGGCCTTCTACACGGGATTCGACTCCCTGGAGAGATTTCTCGCCTTTTACAAGTTTGTTCAGGCAGGTTATGAAGCTCACAAGGAAAGTCAAGGTCCGCAGAGAAGGTCACCTTATCTATCCATGGATGATCAGCTGCTGCTCGTGTTGTCCCGCCTGAGGGTGGGACTTTTGGAGCAGGACCTTGCATACCGGTTTCGTATCCACATCAGCACAGTCAGCCGGGTGTGGACATTCTGGATTGGTTACCTAGCGGACTACCTTGCTCAACTCAACTACTGGCCGTCGCGACAGGTTGTGAACAAGCACATGCCGGAGTGCTTCATCGAGGCGTATCCATCGACGAGAGTCATTCTGGATTGCACGGAAATCTTCATCGAGACACCTAGCGACTTCAGGGTGCAGAGTGATACCTACTCAAGCTACAAGTGCCACAACACTGCCAAGGGACTGCTGGGCATCACCCCCAATGGGTTCGTGTCGTTCGTGAGCGACCTTGCCCCTGGCCGCGTCTCTGACAAAGCCCTGACCGCATGTTCCGGGCTATGCAACCTTCTTGAGCCCGGAGACTCTGTCATGGCGGACAGAGGCTTTTTGATCACTGAAGAGGTCGAAGCTGCAGGGGCTAACCTGAACATTCCACCTTTCCTTGGGGGAAGGCTACAGCTCTCCCTGGAGGACGAAGCGAAAACTAGGGCGATTGCGAAGGTCCGGATCCACGTGGAACGAGTGATTGGACAAATGAAGTGTTTTCGAATCTTGAGGGGTACTTTCCCAAACAGTATGAGCAAGAGCCTGGACTCTATCTGGAAGGTCTGTGCTTTGCTGTGCAATTTCACGAGAGAGCCACTGCTCAGTCGAAGCTAGAGCTGCAGTCTTGTGGCTTCGTAGATGGTCGTGGAGAAAAAAGAGGCCATATCTCTCTATCTAGCTCACTTCAGCTCCGGCAACTTTTTGTGCCCACACGCCCTCATGACCCATGACGACCATTAGCACCGACTACGGCCCTCGGGACTTTCCTCTACCCAACGAAATGGACTCACAACCCACCGAGGCCACGCTGGCTTCTCCCGCTGTCTGAAGCTTACCGCTCAATGCACCACCCACAGCCGGTGCAACCACTCCTGCCGTCACGTCGCTTCTTGATGCACCACTTGTTGCCGCGTGAATTCAACCTGCGGTCTTTACTCAGAATCCATTCTCCATCCTCGGCGACGATGATCCCGAAAGCAAGTTGTCGCCCCTCAACAACAGTTGCCACATCCGCACTGCCGCCAATGAAACGAAGCGTGCTCGTGGCATTTTTTTCTTCGGCGCCGCTGCGACTAAGCTTACCACCTCACCCCGGTGCATCCAACGTGACTCGAACCCTGACTCGTTCCCCCTGGAGGACGGATGGCATCCTGTCTCTCGCCGACGTAAGGCGGCCCCGCCCGCGGCGCCTCCAGCAGCATCGTTCTGCAGTGAGTTCTCCCACACTGTCATTCTACGGCCGGCCAAACCATGCCGCATCATGGACGGGGTCTTTCTTGCCATTGACTCTGCAGTTGCTGCACAGATAGACCTCAGGTCTCCTACACCATTGCAGCCCCCTACCAAGTGAGGTACCTCGACTGCAGTAATCAACTTGCAGTTGATGCTGCTTTGTCTCAAGTGTGCGATGCATTCCTCAATGTAACATACATCCCGATCGGCACTCTGCAGGTCTCCGTGCAAGGCTACGAGGCCATTCGCCGTGGCCAGGTTCGCGGATTCATAAAAAAAGTCTGGCGACCTGGATTCTGCGTCCTAAAAAACCTTCATTGCCGGAAATCTGCTATCCTCCAGGCCGGTCCTCTCACAAACTCTGGGTCGGCACTCATTACATTCGACGGCACCAGCCTCGCGTTGCCCAGTGCCCCAACAGCACCCAAGCCAACGGCACAACACAGCGTCGTCAGTTGCCTTCATCAACATCCAAAGAGAAGCCGGCGTCACCACCAGTGACGCCTGAAACTAGCTCCTGCTCAGCAAGCTGTGCTGTTATCTGCGCCCAAAGCCCTCATCGCAGCACCGAGGTCTGCGAAGCAGAAGACTGACTCCCGCCCGGTGCTCGCCACAAAACTCCTAACGCCGGCACACAACATCACCGCCGACCTCACACAAGTCCCAACATCAGAACCGCCTCGGACCACCTTCGCAGAATCAGCGAGAGCTGTCAACAGCACTAGTGAGACGCCTGCCCTACTTCCGTCAGGGTCAGACTTTACTGGCTTGCAACAACAAATCACCCTTTTCACAAAACAAATGCTGGCAGCCACGCAGCGAATTCCGACGATGCAAAACTCGCTGTTTACTCTCGTGGATACCTGCACCCGTGCAGTAATCGGGCGCCTCGCGATGCAGGGCATCATTCCGTTCGGCGGCCCCCCACTATCACCACGCAAACATGGTTAGCGCCCCCAGGATTGTTCAGTGGAACTGTTGCTCGCTTAAACAGAAGAAGGCAGACTTCATCGAAAAATTTTATCTTCACTCGTCATCCGACATGGCCGCTGCGTTTGCTCTACAAGAAATCAACGGCCCCCTCCCTTCTTTGCCACAGTACGATGGACTTGCTCCGAACATTGAGACTAGTGCCCCCTTGCCTTGGATTCGTTCCGCCCTGTACGTTCATCGATCAGTGTGCTTCACTCTTCTCGACACCTCACAGAGGTGCTCTGCAATGACCAGCGTTACGGGTTGCCGCCAATTCCTCAACGGCCCGTTTTTCTCTTCTCTGTCTATGTGGCTCCAGACACATCGCTAAACCGCTGGACAAGGCAGCCGCTAAACATCCCTTTTTTTAAGCACTTCGCCCGTCTTTATCCAAAAGACGACGTTCCCGTTTGCGGTGATCTTAATGCCAAACACACGCATGGGGCTACGACATTGACCTTCCCCACGGCACGCGGCTTCTTGCAGACCTCACAGGGCTGAAACTTTCGTTCCTCAACATCCCAGACACCCCCACACGTATCAAACAATCCTCCCAACAGCAGGACACCTGCCCCGACTTTACCTGTGCTCGTTACCCTCGACGCTGGAGATGGCATGTCGCCGGCGACCGCCTCGGCGGTGATCACCTCCCCATTATTTTACGCTACGACTTCCTATCCGCAACCCTATCTCACTGTCGCGCCTGCTGCGACACATTCTTCACTAAGTGGGACAACTTCCGAGCAGCTCTTTCTTCTGTCATGGAACTTGCTGGCTTTTCCGACATTATACAAGCTATCCAGTCCGCCCACAAGTCTGCCACAAAGCGGCTAACCGTACCGGACGATGCCGCTTTGACGAGCATTTACTTACTGGACCGCCGCATTCACCTGTTGGCCTGTTACCGCCGTTCTCGCAGACCACGACGACTCCTCAAACCTTCACATAAACTCCAAAAGACTATCTCGTGCTACACTTCGGAACTCGCTTCCAACTGCTGGACTTCCCTGTGCAGATCCATCTCCGGCAATAGCCATCTTTCGAAAGTTTGAAGGCTCCTCCGTTCTCTCCTCGGGGACCACAAACCTAGGCAATTTGCTGCCACTGTTGCCCTTCGCAAAGGTGTCTCTCCCGAGGAGCTAGCTGAACGGGCCTCGGACGTCTTTTTTCCGCAACCAGCGCAACATGACTCTGGATGCTACACTTGTGTTCACCCTGTCACCAAGCTCTTGGGATGGATTGCCCGTTCACCCTCCACTCGCAGTGCACCTGGCCCCCAACAACGTCACAGTCGGGCAACTTCAGAACCTCCCTACGGCACTCAAGGAAACCATACTCGCCGAGATCAACCAGGTGACTCCAGACTACTGAAGCCCCAGGAGTCCCTGATCGCTGCCACTTGTCTCATTCGCCCTGGAAGCTCCCGAGAAGATTAAAAGCTTTTCCTCTTTTTATGCCCAAACAGCAGGGCAGATATGGTGGCCACTTCTTTGGTCGTTAAATAAATGTTTCAAAGCAAAGGTAGATGGTCATGATGAAAGAAATCAAGGACGTTAGGATTCCTGTCAGAAGTACTCAACGCAATAAAATGTTGTCCAAACTTGCCAGGTTTTAATTTTAGATTGGTTGCACACTACACGACAGAGTAGCGAGCATTTGATTATTCTTAATTTTTAACTAGGACTGATTAAATTAATTTCAATACTTTTGGATGTTTTATTTTAATACACACATATCCTCTAAAAAGGGCGGAAATGTAGTGGTTAATAAAGAAAAATAGACGTAATGGTGGGGCCACAGTCGACTCCTAGCAGAACTGTTTGGTGGGGCAACAGGCAGACTGAGATTAAAGCCCCTCTATCCTGGGAAAAGTGGCGCCATTCATTGTTGTGGAAATTCTCGAGACACGTACCGTGTGCCACTTCTGGGAAGGACATGGCGTCTGAAATCTAGCTCAGTGCTGCGCTGTGTCGCCATGATCTTCCCAAGGGCTGCATGTTGCACGTGCCTCGTGCATCGACGCACTTTGCGCTACTTTTAAAACATGAAGGGGCTTTAACTGAGATGCCATTGCGTGTGCCACAGGCAAAAATTCAAGATGTTGAAAACAAGCTGTTGCATTGTAAATTGTGCGAATTACTAAAATTCTCCGTCAATATGCCCCAGCAAATGAAGATTAGAGGGTTTACAGATTAAACCAAAGGAAGATGTCTGTCACCCCAGAGGAAGAACATGTGGGGACCTTGACGTGCAACCAAAATTTCACCATCAATAGCGCTGAAATCAGTAACGACACTACCGTAAACCAATTTTGCTCCCAGGTGGGCCGCCGGAAGCGGCGTTGGTAGCCACAGCACATGGTCGTTGTTGGAACTTTCGCGCATAATGCAGAAGAGGATCATGCCCTCTTTAGGTGTCACACGCTCCCATACCATCTTTAGTGTTTGTGTGTATGGCGCGTGCTTTGGACGGTTTCACAACTGACGACCACGCGCATGCTAGGCTGTGAAGATTACACGCTGGGGCGTGGGTTTGTAAACAATGGAAAAGTGTATGAAATTTAGCATGCACAGTGCACAAACTCTATTTTCAGTACACAAATATTGCGACTACTATATCGGACAGAGGTACGCGCTACAGTTTGCAACAAATTCTTGTGCCGACATGAGCAGTCTGAGGCATTCCAACTACTTGTCATGACAGCCACTTTCAGTTCACAAAAGTTGGTTTATTATATGTTCTCCAAGTCTTTGGCATTAAAAATGAGGTTGATTCCTTTGTGACACTGCCGTGCCGGGCTGTGGCCGGCGGTGAAACTGCACAGCCCACCAGCGACGGCAAGCAACCAACTGAGCGTCCAGAGCTAGGAACCAAAAGGCACCTTTATCACACGAGGCAATGGCTTTTTACACAAGACGTGGGCACAGTGTTTGCAACCCGATTACCGAAAGTGTCCAAACTTGGCACTAGCACCGCCCGCAAAATCCCCCCTTTAGAATGTTCAAGGAGAGTATCGGACACCTTGGCTGTGAAAAAAAACAAAGTTTTACAGATTGAGTCTCTTGGGAGCGACCACTTGTCTTCCAGAATGGGTTGAGTAGTGTCGGCCCGTACCATCACCACGAACACGTGGTGGTGATGCTGGACGAGGCACATCACGATGACGCGAGTAGACAGGTCCACCTGAGGCCGAACCGTCGACGGAAGCTAGGGGTGACGCCGGCCTCGGAGAGACACAACAGCACCTGCCGCAGGCGTTGGTCATGTTCCTTTTTCGTTCTGCCGAAGACTAGGATGTCGTCGACCATGTTGACCAATCCGTCTAGGACTTCCAAGATCCACGCCACCTGTCGCTGGAAAAACTCAGGGGCCGACGTGATGCCAAATGGGAGTCGGCAAAAGCAATAACGCCCATACGGCGTAATGAACATCGTAAGCTCTTGAGAGTCCTTGGAAAGCTTGACCTGATGGAAGCTTGAGGTAACTTTGAGCTTCGAGAAGACTGCCGCATCGCCCAGAAGTCCCAGGACTTGATCGACGGTGGGGAGCACATGACGTTCTCTCGGGACAACTTGATTTAATTTTGTAAAGTCGATACAGACACGGTAACCTCCCGACGACTTTGGAACCATGAACAGTCCAGCGTCCCGAGGTGTGGGGTTGGTGACACGCCGAATGGCTCCGTCTTGCTCCAGTTTGGCCAGTTCTGTTTGCACCACCTCGCGCAGGGGTATCGGTATGCGGCATGGAACACTAAGTGAAAACGGAACCGCATCCGGGCGTAGCCGAATCTTGTACTCCTCCTTGAGCGTGCCGAGACCTCTGAAAAGTCCCTGCGGTGCCGGCACTTTCATGTCGTCCAAGAACTCTACCACACCCAGAGCCTGGATGGCTGGGAACCCGAGCAGGGGCATAGAGAGGGACTTGATCACGTACAGACGCTGATGACCGGTCTTGCCTCGCCACAGGAGGGTAGCCATGAAGTACCCAATGACTTTTAGCGACTGGTCTCCTGGTGCTGTCAGCAGGTCGTCGACCTTGTCCAGATGATGAGGTAAGTTCGGGAAGGCTTCCGAAACAGCAGACGCCTCCGCGCCGGAATCTACCTTGAATATCGCCGTGTAGTTGTCGACATTGACCTCAACGTACTTGGCCTTGGCCTTCTCAGTCTCGAGGATTGCGTGGAGCGGTAAGGAACGCCACCTTGCTCTGCTTTCGTTTCCGAGCGCAACAGACGTCCGCGAAGTGGCCCTTCTTCTTGCAATAATTGCACAGAGACTGCCGAGCAGGACAGTCTGAGCGTGTGTGGGGGGCCCGACTGCAGTAGCTGCAGGAACCTGGGTCGTTATCGCCAAGTGAAGACACTGCTGATGCGTCGTCTGACCGTTTTGTTGTCTTGCGTTGGTGCGTCGGACCATGACAAGACTTGGTGGCGTCAACGTTGACGGTGACCTGGACACTCTCGACTCCCGCGAGCAGTTTTTTTCTTTTTCGGCGTCTTCGATCTGCCTCACCTGCGTCCACGCGTCCTTGAGGCTGAGCTTGGCTTTCCAGCAGAGCTGGCCGGACAGGCGTTCGTCGCAAAGACCAACAACGAACCGGTCGCGAACCAGGCGTTCTTCGACTTTGGGGGACGGGTAGTTGCACCACTTGACAAGCTTGCAGAGCTCGGCGTAGTAACTGTCGACGCTCTCTCCCGGCTGCTGAACCCGCTCGTGGAACCTCGAGGACTCTTACACCTCGTTGACGGGGTACAGGAAGTGTTCCGAGAAGCGCTTGACCACCGTGTTGTAGTTGTTCAGGGAGGCGGCGTTCAAGCCGAACATGTCGAGAAGGACCCGAGCCTCGGGGCCCATGCAGTAGAGAAGTGTCCGCACCTGAATGTCCGGTGGTGCTTGGCGAAGTACGGAGGCATAAGCGTACTCCTCGAGTTGCGTAAACCGGGTAGGCCAAGAACCGGTGTTGTCGAAGTCGAAACCAGCAGGCTGACGTACGGAGCCGCCCACCCACGCGGGCAGTGTTTGCAACCCGATTACCAAAAGTGTCCAAACTTGGCACTAGAACCGCCCACAACAGACACTACAATTTTATGATCAACACTCAGTCTTTCCGATATTTAAAAAAAAAGTCTGTCAGGCGTGGCACCATAACGTTCACCCAGAGTGCCTCATCAAAGGGCACCCGTGTGACCCAGCAGTCTTTCGCCCAGTCAACAACAAGGTCACACCACTCCAGTCCTGTGAGCGCAAGTTGTCCTGTCACCTGGTAGTAGTGCTTGTGCTTTTTGTCGACACTCTTGTCCGCATGGATAAACTCCACAAACCCTCTGCTCATCACCTCCTCGAAGGTCGTCAGGTTCGCATCTATCGCCCGTGACACGGTCTTCACTTCGACTAGTCCGTACTCCTGTATATCTTCGTCCCAGACCAGCCCGTCTGGTGATGCCCCCAGCATGGGAAGGCCAGGGTTGATGCAAAGGCCAACACTGAAGACTTGGACCTTTTGCTTGGCCTTGTAGCGCTTCAGAGCAGCCGCCTCATTCTGAAGTCCCGCCCTCATGTGACGTGTCGTGCCATGTCCGCCCGAGAAAATCGTCCTGAGAAACTTTTCGTTCACGGGTGCTTGTCGTTTGACGATGTCTCCGAACTGTGATGCCGTGATCCTTTTCTCACGTTCCGTGTGCCACAGCATACTTCTGCTTTGGCCACGTGTCTGTTCCTCCAGGTGCTGAGCTTGTGTAAGAGTCAGGGTGCATGGATCGCTTGGTGGCATCTGGTGATTCCAGCACTCTTTTATGGGCAAGCTGATCCGTGCTGCAGAGGCCCCATCATCCGTGTTCGAGTGCTCCTGAACCTTCCTTGGCAAGGGTGTGAAGGCAGCTTCTTCCATCACGTCCGCAAACATTGGGAATATTCCCTTCTCAATGAAATCTGTATGCAGCCTCTTGACGGTTGCCTGCGCCACGTCCACATGCACTTCCGTGGTTTTTCTCGCACTCTTCGCCTTGTTGCTAGAGTCGTGCTTGACGAATTCTAGTTCGTTGAACGACACCGTACTTGCACCTCTCTTTGAAGATGGGCCCCACTGCCTTGCTCCCTCAGTGCAGGCCAGAGCATCCGGGATGTAGGACCTTCCCTCCCTTATCAGGTCTAGCATGTGCCAAAGCAGTGCTGCCACATGCTTGCACACACCGCCTTGTCCAGCCTTGCAGGAACAGGAAGCCTTGCTGACCTGCCCATCTTGGCAGAGCACAGCATGCACTGCGTATCGCTTCGTAAGGGTCATGGAAGCCTCCACGTTAGCCTTGACAATTGTCTCTGATGCACTTGTGGTGTGGAGGAAGATGTTCTGCACTTTGTGGGCCTTGAACATTTTGTAGCCAGAACTTGTGTGCTTCTGTGCTCCAGCTGCTTGGCCATGCCCTTGGATGTGGCTTTCCGAGAATGCGGAAGGAAAGTCCTTCAGCTGCTTGGTCCAAGGTCCTGCTGGAAGTGGTAGCTCTTGCGGCTCTGGTACATCCCGTGTCGCCATAGCCTTCCCTGAAAAAAAGGCAGCTCAGTCAGCGTTTTAAAAGGAGGACGGAAATTTGACCAACACAGTTTTTTAATGGGTTTGGTGTTGTTTTGACAGAATTAACCTAAACTTGCGAAGTAAGAGTTCATCTAGGGTAACAACCCCTCAAAAAAAGCCTGCTGTAAACTTTGTGCTAAAAAAAGAGCGTTTGCTATTAGGCAAACATGCCAGCTTTTGTAATCTACAACTTCTTGTGCACTTTCGAACATTACACAGTCGAAGGAGCATTCTGAAAGCAAGCCACGCACTGGCATTGGGGACAAGCATCTCCAGTGTCACTGAGCTGCTTGTTGCTGCTGCCCTGTCAGTGTCCATGATATAGTGCAGCTCTGAATACGAAGAACGCGTTTTGACCATAATCCGTTTCGTGCCAGCAGCATAAAGCTGCTGGCACGACCGTGAAGTGTTGTACAGGAGTGGCAAAGACACTCCAGCTTTCAATGCGTCAGTGTTCGTCCAAAAGAAGCAGTTCGCAGAGCCACTAAAAAGTGTCTAGCATTTCATATGCACGCGCTTGCGTGAAAACGGGATGATCAATAAAGATATGCACTCGCGGGACGCTGTGTTAGCGCGGTTCGCAGGGGCAATCTTGCCTCACCACAGTGAGCGCGCTAGCTGAACTGTAATTTCGATAAACAATGGAATCTCCCCCATACTATGCATAAAACGCAGTCAGAACCCCTTCTCCCGCCGCGACGAAGAACCGAACGCGAAGGATGTGATGCTGCGCGGACGGTTGTTGACGAGCGCTGCCGAGGCACGCCGACCGCTGGTACAGCTTCGCAAGCGTCCGAAGGGCAAAAAGATCGCAACGACAAAGCACCGTCCCGAATGTTGAGCACGCAAGCAGTACTCGATATCCCACGCTCACATTTCACAGGGCGAGCGCATCACGAAGCGAAGGCATGTCGGCCTTCGCTTCGTGATGACTACTTTATTTCTCTGCTTACAGCGGTGACATTTGTAGTGATGTTCGAAACTGCTCTCTCGCGACCGCACACGAGTTAAATGAACGGCCTAGGAGCGGGATAGAGCGTAACGGCAACAGTCAGTACTCACCCCGGGAGCGGCGAACGAAGCGGCGTGGTGTCCGTCGACGGCCGCGTCGAAAACGATGGAATATGCACAAAAACACGTAATATACAGAAGAAATACAAAGCGCTGAACGAAATAGATACACTTATGAACAAGAAAAATACACTGGAGTAGATAAAAAAGAGGATTATTAAGTATAAACAACGAAGATGAAAAGTATGTCTAGGGCGAGGTGATGCGATTCCAACGGAGAGCAGCCAGACGACGGGGGCCGACAGAACACCGATCCCAAGATTCCTCGCGCGCGCGCCGGGGCGCTTGGGAGAGACTGCAAATGGTCTATTTAAACCATTCCTATAATGGGATTCGGACTTCCGGTTAGGCAAAGCATGAGGCAGGAACCACGCCACCTTTTTCCTTCATTCTTGACAGTTCCGGTTTGACATCCGACTATCTTTGTCGGATTTGAGCGGGGCCTTAGTATCTTAAAAAGTTTCCCTCTCCGTGAATTAAAGATTGAAGCCTGTGCGGCAGACTTCCGTAGTGGTGGAGCACCAGGTCGTCGTTGTTGCGCAGGTCGTTCCACTCTCGTTGGACGGCTTCCCAGAGTTCGTTTGGAGATGGTCTGTGAAGCTCTTGAGTGGCCAGTTTCAACTTTATGATGCCCCAGACGTTTTCGACGATATTGACGCCAGCGCCTTTGGGAGACCATGGCAGCTCCCGTATGCCCCGTTCAGCAAGAAGCGTCTTGGTGGAACGGGAGGTGTGGATGGCACTCAGGTCGTGTTAAAACCAAAAGTCCCCATCTGGAAAGGGCCCATCTAAGACGTAGGGGATCAAGACGGGGTCAATTAAGTCCGAGTAAACTTCCGACGTCGGGCGCCCTTCGATCCTGAAGGTGGGGCAAAGTCCTTGGCGGGATATGGCACCCCAGACATTCACGGACCTACGACCACTGGCGGTCACTTCCTGCATAAAGTGCTGGTCGTATCTGCAAGGCGATGGAAGCGTTGTTCTCTCTTTTAGTCACCGCTGAACTTGGCTATCATTACTTCAGGTAAGGCTAATATTTGTAGTTTTCGGGCTTTAGCGGCGGACGGGAAGCTCATAGGTGACCACTGATGATTCCGCATAAAGTCTTGGTCACTAATGGCCTTGTACGTTGCAGGGCCGGGGAAAGATAAATCTATACAGTCTATTAACTTAAAGGTCTGGTAAAGCTTACCGGAAGTTGTCAGGCCTCCAAACTCGCCTCTGTTGGTCTTACTGGGTGCAGAAGGTAGACTCCTCGCTGAAGATGACGTGGGTCCAGTCCTCCACAGTCCGATTCTGAAGAGAATGAGCGAAGTCAAGCCGCAGCTGCTTGTGCCTTTCCGTCAGTAGCGGCGACTGACAAGCTACCAGAGTAGGCCAGCATCGTAGAGGCGTCTCCGAGCAGTAGTGTCGCTGATCTCGAGTTCCAGTGAGTCTCGGATATTCCTGGCAGCGCGGAAGGGGTCGCCCAAGGCCGCCTCGAGGATGTGACGGTCCTCTGTTGCTGTAGTTGCGCGGGGACGGCAACGGTTGGGGGCATCATCCAAGCGTCCATCGTCATCCCGAAATGCTGCAATAATCCTTTGGGCGGTTTTGACGGGCCTTCCAACTGTGAGCGATATTTCGCGCCGTGAAAGTCCATCCTGAGCAAGGACAACGATCAGGACGCGCTCGTCCCTTGAAACTTAAGGCGGCGATTCTGCTGAAGCGCCGAAAGACAAACAGTGAACTGAAAAATAAAGGTTTAATAGGCGAACTTCTGCCAAGCAAAAAAAGTAAAGAAAAAGCGTCGAGGCAGCAGAAAACCAGGCGACGATTCGGCGGCGTAACAGAGAGCGAGAGCGAGACTGACTCGATAAGGTCGCAGGCAGCTGCTTATCTACAGTGCGTCACTATCTCGAAAGTTCGGCAAAGAAAGTTCGAGCGTCGCGCGCTTGGGCCGAGGATGACCTGGGTACTCGATAGATTGCGACAGTCTATCGAGTACAGCTCCGCTGGGCCCCGAAACTCGTCAAGCACAACTTTGTGCCCGAAGTTTGCGGAACGCGCTAATTGGACTCTCGCGATGCTGACGTCGCGCCGACCGAGGTGTCAATCATGCGAACGCTCATTTCTTTGAGAGAGGCTGAATGTACCAAAGTTCATCGAGGCGCGCGTGCAGCGCGTGAGCGGCGCCAGGAGCCCGCTGATTGAACGGCTTCGCCGATGACGTCGCGCCCGTTTGTCCCTACGTCCCTACGCCAAGCTAAAACTAATGCTTTGCAGATTGTCCCTTGGCGACCTGCTGACGCTCAAAATCCCTCCGAAGTTTGTGTAAAAAAGAAACCTCCTTTGTCGAAGTTGTCGCTGACGTCAAAGTGACGTTTCCGAACTTTGCTAGAGCCGTGGTTTGAGCTCGAGATCTTCGCTTCGGATCGAGGCGAAGTTAAACCTTGTCAACATGGCGGTGCCGTACGCTGCGGCCTAGCTTTTCTTCCGCCACCGTCGGCGTCGCTACTGAGACCACCGGGGCAGAGCCGTGCACCGGAAACGCCTTTCAACTCTCCGACGACGACTTTCGGTGACAGTGCCGGCTATCGAAAGCCGTTGTGCGTTGACTCTGCGACGAGCTTCGTTCGGCGCCCGGCCTTCGAGGCGGCGGACAATCGCGTCTACCATGACCGTGGAACAACAAGTTTTCTGCGCGCTCCGGTTCTTCGGAGCCGGTAGCTTTCAAGGCATGGTGGCGACTGACGAGCACCTGTTAGTCTCCTACATGACTGTTAGCCGGGCTGTCAGAGTTTTTGCGGCTGCCATCGTTTTTTTTTTGTTTTTTTTTGGTAATATCCAAAGAGGTACTAATAAGCTGGTATACAATTCAGAATGTTGGGAAACAAACAAGAACCGGGGTAATTCATGGGTAGTGTCGAGTCTCCCGGCAGCCGGCAGAATTATTTCTCCAAAATTCTACTGGCAGTCGTCACTCATTGCCGGTCAAATCAGTTCATCGAACGACGTGTCAGCGACAGATCGTTTCATCGGCACGCGATGTAATCACATGAGAGAGATTTTCTTCCGTTAGATGTATATACATATTAAACATGTTCACACCTCTATACATGTAAGGGGGGTGTCCCTTAACTAACACCCTAATAAGTGTAGCGATGAACCCTATTAAAGAAATGCAAACCTCACACCTTTAAAAATGTGATTTTTTTAAACACGTTTCTTAAAACGTCTGACGATGCACTACATCTTTTTATAAAGATGTATAAGTTATTTAATATATACACAATAAGAAGGAGCCAGCCACCACAGACCGTTGCCGCCGACCCGATTAGCATCGAATACCTCGTGCTTTCGCGCTCGCGCTTATTGACCGCTGGACTTCTTTATCGTCTTTGCTGGTCGCTATAGACCTTTCCAATGTTTACAAATCCACAGCTCAGCGTGCGATCTCCACAGCTCAGCACGCGCGTGTGCGTCGCTTCGGAAAGCGAGCAAATCACGCGCGATACGCACGAACACTGAAAATGAAACCGGCCAGCAGCCCTTTTCTGCAAAGGTCCATAAGTGCCCCCTCCTAGAGGAGTTGGCGGCAGAGAGGCGTAGCCGAGGTGACGCGCCGAGAGCCACGTGTGTTGATGGCAGCTGCCAAGTGCGCAGTTTTGAGTCGGTCAAAAGACACAGTGTCTGTTCGGCCTTCTATGTCCAGTACAAAATGTGTGTCCCTCCTTTCTACCACCCTAAAGGGTCCATCATATGGTTGTTGTAGCGGCTTTCGAACACCGTGTGGAGATCGTGTGGCACATAGATCAGTGTTCTTCGTTGTAGTCTTGGCTGCACTGGGCGTACTCTGCGCATGGCAGCTTTTAGTTCATTGGCGTAAGTTGCCGAGTCCGGTTCAGCTTGTCGATCACTTGGGGAGAAAAAATCACCTGGAAGACGCAAAGTGCTGCCATATACGAGCTCTGCGGGGCTGCAGTTGAGCTCTTCCCTGACCGCCGATCGGAGGCCAAGTAGGACGAGTGGTAGCTGTCTGCACCAGTGCGTAGGGTCTCCTTGTGCCTTGAGTGAGGACTTGAGTGAGCGATGGAATCTTTCCACCATACCATTGGCGATATGATGATACGAGATTGTGCGTATACGGTGTATACCAAAGATGCATAAGGGAACGAAATAAAGCTGACTCAAACTGCCGTCCGCGGTCTGTTGTTATGATGGATGGCACACAAAATCTTGCAACCCATCCGCTCACGAAAACCCGCGCGATGGTGGCGGCAGTGATGTCAGAAATCGGGTAGGCTTCTAGCCAGCGCGTGAATCTATCGATGCACGTAAGTATGTTTGTGTTCCCATCTGATGGGGGTAAGGGACCAACACTGTCAATATGGACGCTATCGAATCGTGGGGTGGCCAAGGGGAATTGTTGAAAGTCTGTGGAGGTGTGGCGATGAATTTTTGATTTTTTGGCAAGCAATAGACCATATGCAAAAAGAAGCGCAATCTAGCGTATTCATGATTAATTATCATATTTCCCCCATATTGGGGGGTTCCCTTACCGACGATTTCGCCCGTTTCACAATAGTCCCGGCAAAATGGAAGTCGTAGAACTAAGATACAATCACCTGATGCAAGTCCAGTACGAACCCTTCACAGACGTCTTCGAGAAATACCGTTCATTGACCTCAATGGCCCAGTTCACTGCTTGAGTGACGACTGTTGCGACCTCGTTGCTGATAATTCCTTTTCCAGAATTTTGCAGCTGTCTTTCTTTTCTTCTTTGAACCGAAACTAACCAGCGACCGGTTGAGTGTGCAAATAAACTGCCCTAATATTATGAAAACCGAGATTAATGTTGATGCGCCTCGTCCCCAACTGGAAGATGAGATAAACCCCCCATTATGGCGGCTCGTAATGGCATGATGATGATAGCTGGCAAGGATTTTGCATATCGCCTATACAAGAGCGTGCCCATTCTCTCACATCCTTATTTATGCTGTGCCAAATAAAACGCTGAGTTATCAAACGCTGCGTTGCGCGTATCCCAGGGTGTGAGAGACCATGGATCAAGTCAAAAACCTGGCGGCGAAACGGTAGGAGACAACAGGTCGCAGCACTCCAGTTGAAACATCGCAAAGGAGAGGGTGATGACTTTGCGGGATCGTAATCTTTAAGGCCACGGTCCCACTGAATGTGACAGTTTGGGTACTTTTTGGCAGGTCATCACTCATCTCCTTTTAAATACTGTTTTGTGGGATTGATGTCATTCGAAAGGCAATGCAATCCTCTTTCTTTTGATATTATGTATGTGTTGGTTTTTACTGTTCATGCGCATTTGTAGCGTTGCGAATATGATGTCGCGGACCCTCACTTGCTCCGCTAGTTCATGTTTTATGAACGATCTATTAAAGATAACACGGTTCCAATATAGCAGTTTTGTTAAGATGATGTCGAAGCAGAATGTAACGATACACTTTTTTGGTGTTGGCAATACTTTGTTTTTTTCATCCCTCCAAATATTGCCCTAAAATTGACATGTTTCAGCAAAAATATGTTTTTAATTAAAAACGCTAGGACAATGAAATTAGGTACAGATGTAGTGCTTATTATTGGTAATGTGCAGAAAAAAATTTAATGTTGTGTAAAAGTTTTTTGTTTAGATATTTTATATCAAACATAGCACTTTTTGGTGCTTCTAGTCATGGTACTTCAAATGCCTCTGAGGAAATAATTAAACTATGATCAAATCTTTTATAACATTTAGAGCTAAAATGGTTGCCCAAGAGGTGGACGATGACTTTTTTTCATTTTCAAAGTCATAACGCTCCAGGAGCCCTTCAAACTTACCTGTTTTTGACGCATATCTTTTTTGGACATCAAACAGATTTATTGGCATCTAATAACATTTATTGTTCGGAATCGATATACATTGCAATGTATTAAATTTTCACAATGATATTGCTTTGGTTTTTTAATAGGTGTAGAGCTTAGATAATTTTAAAAACAATTAAAAACTGTTTGGGTGTTTTGTTGCGCTACCTGGCGGATGGCAGACAAACTGCTGATTTCTAATGTTTAAAAAATTTCCGAGGGCGGCGTTGGCGTCTGCATCATCATCAATCTCGGTGTCTTTTTACCTTCACATTAAAAAAATATATTGGAAGATTTACTATCGATAAATAAATGGTTTAAGTACTGAGTCAGGTTAATAAATCTAAGACAAATATTTACACAAGCGTAGCGTGATATAATGTGTTTATTATTCGATATAATTGAAATCAATAAACAATAAAGACGAAGAGGAAAAGAATACACCCAAGTTCACTTCAGGCCTAGAATCACTAAATGAGCTTTAAAGCATCGGCACTGCGTTCCCCAAAACTGTTTTGGGCGCCGCCATTCTGGGTCTTGTTCAGTGCAAACGCAACGGCAGATCGTCATGATCCAAACGTACGACTTCTTCAGCATTAGATGCGGTGCTAGGAAGCTGATGCAATATTGTAATGCTCTGTCGCGGGTTGTTGAAACATTTGTGGGGGACGGAAAAGCGTTTCTTGTGATTTTAGATAAAGCTTCAGATAACTGGGAACCATGATTTTAAGCCGCAATATGGACAAGTGTCGTTACTCTGAACCGTAGCTTATTTACTGGCACAAGCGGGAACAATGAGGAAGAGGCAGGTGTCAAAAGGTAGTGGCTTGTGGAATCCACGGGGCTCACGTCATAGCCCCTCCAGGTATTACAAGCCTCTTGAACAAGGGCATGAATAATGTCATTAAATAAGCTACGCTTTAGTGTAGCGACACTTGGCCATATTGTGGTTTAAAATCATGGTTGCCAGTTATTTGAAGCTTTATCTGAAATCACAAGAAACGCTTTTCCGTCCTCCAATTTAAACAGTTTGCGACAAAGCAAAGCGACATTACATGAGCTTCCTAACACCGAATCTAATGTTGAGGATGTCGCACTTTTGAATCATGACGATCGGCAGTTGCGCCTGCTCTGCACAAGCAGCAAAATGGCGGCGTTCACAACACTGTCGGGGAAGAGAGTGCCGATACTCTAAGCGCCGCTCATTTATTGGCTCTATAGTTCCCGCGAAACTCCTTTTCCCTGATTGAAACTGAAACTAAATACGAATAATACACCATTATTATAGCTTATTTAGTTATAACCAACTACACATAATGAGAGAAGGAAGCGGCCGGGTAGGAAAAGGGCGAGTTTTATGTGCGACCGTTCTACCCGTCTCATAAGAGAGAACGCGCGAGCTTTCGCTGGTTTAAAAAACGCATCCAAAGAAAAGAGACGGCACGCTGTGTTCTTTGTTATTATGCGTCTAATTGCGAATTGTTGTGTGTATGTTATACAGCCGGAAGTTAGTCTGCCTTACTGGGCGTCTGGTGTCTCAGCTGTAGATGAACAATTTAGCCAGTGCGGTAAAACCGCAATACTGGGGTCTTTAACGTGAACCACGCAGTAGGGATACACGACCGCACGCCGGTACGATGGCCATCCAGATGGAAACGGGCAGGGGCGGGGTGGGTTCTGCTGCGCGAGCTTTCGCTCCAAGCGCTCCGAGCTGGTGTGCGCTGTGTGCGCTAGACCATGCACTCGGCCACTGACTGACTGCCCCCCCCCGCCCCCCCCCCCCCCCCTTTGTGCGTCTAATTTATATACAAGTATAAGTATTTGAAGATCGACAATGGACGTCGATCGTCTCGAGGTAATGTAACGTAATAACATTATATAAATAATAAATTTGTTGAAGGACTGAACGACTAACTTTTTCAATTCTTGGACTGTAATATGGCGGCAGCCTATTGTACTTACTGTTGATGAAGAGCAATATGAGGTGACGCGGTAATGATTAAATGACGAGGCTCTATAAGGACGACGATTTTAGTGGGTGTCGAACCACAACAAACAGTGCCAGACTTGTTTCAAGTATCGTGTACCCAAAGACTTCCTTCACCCGCAACAGGATATGGTAGAATCAATGAGGATGCTGCTTTACAACTGTACGTGGAACAGGAAAAGTGTACTGTGCAGGAGTGCGGTTTATTCGTTAATAGGAGGGACGGATTTCTAGCAGCGTTCCCTGATTGACTACTTGGAACAAATGGCCTCGTTCACGTAAAGTCTCCCCGTTCCAAAAGATTCTTGAAGCATACTTAAACCGCAAAGGAGTATGAGGCGAAAAATAAGAAATAGGAGCCTGGTGTGAAAGGTCCCGCCATAGCTTCTACTATCAAATACAAGGGCAGTTACACAATACACAAAGAGAGTTTTGTGATTTAGTTATATTTACACTCAAGGGCATTGATATTTAACGTATTCAGAGAAATGACACTTCCTGGTCAACCAACATAGAGCCTTTTCTACTCAAGTTTTACATGGAAGGCCCGAATTCCGCTGAAATTCCTCACTTAGACGAGTTGTACGACCGAATAAACTGCCATTACTCCCTCTGGGAATCTCTCGATCTTCGTTCGTAGGCCATAGTATCACGAGATCGAGGGGTGTGGCTCTTCGTCCGCCGAATATTGCTTCAGTGGGTGTTTTTACCGTGTAATTTGAGACCGTCGCGTGCTGCTGGAACAAGAACCTGGCGATTCTTCACTGAACTGTTTTCCGTAAGCTTCAAAAGGGCATTTTTCCGTTTCGCACACACCTGTTCTGCTTGCTCGTTAGTTGCAGGATGGTATGGTGCACTAATGTAATGCCTGATGCCGGTTTTTTTTTTTTTTTCTTCAACAAAACCTTGTTTATTTTATTTAAAGCAAGATTAAAGGTCGATGATATGCGCGACAGGACGTCCGCTGCTGGGTTGTGAGATCCCTTGACGTGTCGCATGTCTGTCGTGAATTCGGCGATGTAAGATAGGTGCCGTGTTTCTCGTGGAGAAAACTTATCGCTTGATGATTTTAAAGCATACGTGAGAAGTTTGTGGTCCGTGAGGATAAAGAACTGTCGACCCTCTAAAAAATGTTTGAAGTGCTTGATGGTTAGATATATTGCCAGAAGCTCACGGCCGAAGGTGCTGTAGCGGCATTCTGCAGGTTCCAATTTCTTTTAGAAGAATGCAATCGGGTGCCAGACTGCTCAGATGTATTGCTGCAGAATTGCCCCAACCGCGGTGTTGGAAGCGTCAACCATGACGTTCAAGGGAACATTTGGTTTGGGGTGGAATAGGAGTGTGGCGTCAGTTAGTGCTTGTTTGGCATGATGAAATGCCGCTGTGGTTTGGGAAGGCCACTCCAGTGCCGTGGAAGGTGTTCGCGCACCTCTGAGGAGGTCAGTTAGAGGTTTCAGTATCTCAGCGCAGTAAGGGATGAAACGCCTGTAGAGATTAATTAAACCAAGAAATTCTCGAAGTTTACGAATGGAGCTTGGCTGGGGAAACTTTTTAATGGCGTTGACTTTCTCTTCGAGGGGTTGAAGTCCGTGCTGGTCTAGGCGGTGACCGAGAAAATTGATTTCGGTCACACCGAAATCGCACTTGTTCTTATTGATGATGAGTCCATATTCATCGAGGCGCTGGAACAGAAGTTTGAGATGTTTCAGGTGTTCTTGTTGGTTTTTGCTTAAGATGAGAAGGTCATCGAGGTACGCAAAACAAAAATGCAGATCTCGAGTCACTTGATCTACAAAGCGTTGAAAAGTCTGGGCTGGGTTGCGCAAACCGAAAGGCATTCTTACATATTCGAAAAGACCGAACGGAGTAGCAATAGCTGTCTTGGGGATGTTAGGAGGGTGCAACGGTATCTGGTGATATGCTTTAACTAGATCAATTTTGGAGAAGATTTTGGAGCCATGAAGAGACGAGGTGAAATTTTCAATGTGAGGGAGCGGGTAACGATCTGGTACTGTCGAGTTATTAAGGGCACGATAATCACCACAAGGTTGCCAGTCTCCGGTTTTCTTCTTTGGGACCATATGTAGAGGCGATGCCCAAGGACTTGGCGATGGACGTACGATTCCCATTTCAAGCATATTTGCGAATTCTTGTTGTGCAACCTTCATGCGGTCGGGGTGCATGCAACGTGGGCGGGCATGAACAGGTGGTCCGGTTGTTACGATGTGATGGCTTAAATCGTGTTTGATTGGATGTAGAAAATTGTGAGGCCGTGTCAATGCTGGGAAAGCTTGAAGTAAGGTTTTGTATGCAGACTTTGCGCGTAGGCACTCTCTAGGGCGTGCATCGGATGCTGTGAGAGCGATACCTTGGACCATGAGATCCGTTGTAGAGTTGACTAGACGTTTGTTTAGCATGTCAATGCCGAAGAAAGTCAGCGCCCAATATTGGATACGTAACGTCAGCAACTAGGAACACCCAAGTGAACACTCTTCGTAATTCTATGTTGATGGTTAACACTCGCTCACCGTAAGTCGCAATTGGTGTTTTATTTGCAGCTTGTAGTGACGAATTCGGTTGCTTGGGCCGACGTGGAAATGCAGATGCGGGCAAAACGCTAATTTCAGCACCGGTGTCTACAAGAAAACGCTGTCCGGTATCCCGATCTGTGACAAAAAATAAGGGGCCCGCATTGGTGCCAACACCACTTGCCGCTTCTAGTGGTGGGGGGGTTGAAATTTTCCGCCGTGGCGCAGGGTAGAGTGCAGTTTCTGGCTTGGTTCCCGAATGTTCGGTGGTACCAACACACTCTTGGATTCAATGAGTTGGATCGTTGACGAAGACTGGTGCTGTCACTGCGTCTTCGCGACGACGAGCGAGAGCGTAGCGAGATTGCTGATATGTCGTTTCTCAGGTCTGCCAGCTGTCGACAGAACATGTCTCGAAGTTCGTTCAACTCCGAGGAGTGGCTGGAAACCCATACAAAAATTGTCTATGGTCGGCTATAGAAAATCCTTTGTATGGCCGGCTATAGAAAATTGGCCCAATTAGCTATAGCCGCTTCTATGGCTGTCTATAGCTTTTCCTATGGTCTACCCTATGGTTGTCTATAGCTTTTTCAATAGAAATTTGGCTATCGACTTTTGTATGGTTTAATCTATGGGTCTCTTTAGAAAAGATGCTATAGCCGCCTATGGCTTTTCTTTTGGTTCCTTTGGCCGTCTATAGCTTCTTGTAAGGTCTGCTATAGAGATCTCTATGGCTTACTTTATGGTTCGCTTTAGACACCGTGCTATAGCTGCCTATGGCTTTTCTTTTGGTTCCTTTGGCCGTCTATAGCTTCTTGTAAGGTCTTCTATAGAGATCTCTATGGCTTACATTATGGTTCGCTTTAGACACCGTGCTATAGCTGCTTATGGCTTTTCTTTTGGTTCCTTTGGCCGTCTATAGCCTCTTGTAAGGTCTTCTATAGAGATCTCTATGGCTTACTTTATGGTTCGCTTTAGACACCGTGCTATAGCTGCCTATGGCTTTTCCTGTGGTTTCGTTAGCCGCCTATTGCTCTTTGTATGGTTCGCTATAGCTCATTCTATATTTCGTCCTATGGTTCTTTCTACCCATCGTGCTACGGCCGTCTATAGCTTCTTGTATGGTCTGCTATAGAGATCTCTATGGCTTACTTTATGGATCTTTTTAGACACCGTGCTATAGCTGCTTATGGCTTTTCCTATAGTTTCTTTAGCCGCCTATGGCTCTTTGCATGGTCCGCTATAGCTCATTCTATAGCTCGTCTTATGAGTCTCTTTACCATCGTGCCATAGCTGCCTCTAGTTTTTCTTTTTACCGCAATCGTATGAAATGTGAAACAAATTATTTGTTGTCACTGGACATCTTTAAAAAAAAACCTTGTGAGACGTGCCGAACTTCATGGCCCCATTTAAAACAAAGAGCTAACATTTCAACAAAACAACAACAAAAAACAAATGCACTCACTCAGGTGTTTGCAAAAGCACAGGTAAACAGACACAAGGTATTGTTTTCAAATCTCCTAGAAGTTTATTACACACAGCCCATTCTGTAGACAAGCGCACACTAAGCAATCTCTACTATGTGAAGAGGTACTACTGAGCTGTTATACAACTGAGAATATTGCAAAGCAAACAAGAACCAAAGGCAATTCCTGGGTAGTGTCTAGTCCCGCGGCAGCCGGCCGAATTCTCCCCCCCCCCCCCCCCCCCCTTCCCCCCGAAATTCTAATTCCAGTCGCCACTCATTGGCGCTGCAATCAGTTTATCAAAAGACGTTTCATCGAGATCGTTTCATCAACACGTGACGTTTATAAACAACTCAAAATATGTTCTTTTTTGTAATAATTTACACGCGCTTGAGGAATACAGGCGCGACGAAATGTCCCTGCAGCGTGCAATTCGCGTAACGAGTGCCGACTAAACGTGTGTCCATGAAACGTCCTTCCACGTAAAGGTGTCCATGAAACGTCTTTCCACAAAACGCTGGGAGAATAAGAATGTCAGTATTCTAACTACAATTATTACATGATTTTAGAGAGCTAATGGCAGGCGACTGCGTTAGAATTACGGGGAAATTATTCTCCCAGCTGTCAGAAGATAGGCACTGCCAGGAGATAGACACTACAGAACGGTCAATTGTCGCCGAGTAGGTTGCAGCGCACTTACGTTCAAAATACCGGACTTGAAAGATGTAATCCGAAATATACGTCGACACGGGCACTGCAGACCAACCACTCAAACACAAAACCGAGAAGGAAGGGATCCGTGAAGATTCACCACGATGTAGCACAAGCTGTCATTTGCCGAACCGAACACTGAACGCATCACAGGAATGTCTTGGGCTTCTTTGAAGAAATCGCTTGTTGCCGACATACGGGTAGGACTTTTCGATCGGGATACCTTTTACCATAGAAGCGAAATCCACAGCAGCCCCGCGGGCCGCACGACACGCGAAACTAGGTCCGCAAGCAGCCTCATTCCGGGATTGGCAGTGGCTAATGCGTCATCCGTCAAACCACGTGATCACGCTCCTTCCGTTACATGCGCACAGAGAGCGGAGTGAAGCGATAGAAAGTCTACGGTTGATTGGTCCGCCGAGTCCGCACCTTCTACAATGCTTTTAGCTTAGGGAGAGAGAGAAAACAGAAAAATTGAAAAGCAGAGCTCCTTCAAGGCCAGAACGGGGGTGCGATCACAAAGACTAATCTTCAGGGGCATACCAACAATGAACACAGCGAGAGAATGTGTCACTTATATCTAGGGTGTGTACTTTCCGGTGTTTATTTGTGAGAAAAATCGGCGGATGTTTTTCGGTGCTTATTTATTTTCAAAACACCGGCGTATTTCGGTGGAACGTCTCACGACGAGGCTAAAATCGGTGATTATCGGTGAAAAAAAGGCTTTTGATCAGAAACAGAGTTCCAATTTTATTCACATAGTTCATACACTTCTTCTCTAGGAAGCAACTATTTCTCACACTTGGTTATTATAGTAGATGAAAGCATACTTTCAGGCTTACATCTTCACGCAAGGAACGTGCTGCCGTCATGGCAGCACGTTCCTTGCGGTTTGCAACCCGCAATTATGAAAACGCACGGTCCTGTACGACACGGACGTTGGCAGTGTCTTCCAGGAACCACAGCAACCTCTGAATACATGGCTTGCACCAACATCACTTGGCCAGACACAATGAGGAAACGGCACGTGAGAGCCTATTCTCCACTGCGTTAATTTTTCCACAAAAGGGGGCCATGGGAGACACAATATGGGAAAGGCATTGAGAGCTTAGCTTCCACTGCGTTCACTAGACGCTTTTGACCCCCAGAAAGGAGGGCGGACTGACGCCACCTGCAAGCCATGTATAAACACTGGAAAAATGCAGGATCCACGAGATAACACGTTTGACGAACCTCTACGGGGAAAGGGTTTCGCTAGGTCGGAAACTAGCAACGACCGGTGTTTTTCGGTTTTAACCAGGGCGAAAATATCAAACCACCGGTGTTTTTCGGTTTTAACCGATTTTATATTTTAGTCACCGACGGATGTTTATCGGTGTTTTTCGGTTAAAACCGGAAAATGCACACCCTACTTATATCCTGTTGACAGTTCGAGCCAAGGTTGATAGTGCAGTGGATGCTATGTGTGGCCTTGGGCTTAAGGCAGGTGCCGTGTCCAGCGTTATCACCAGCTTCGAGGCAGTTGTCACGGGACCCTAACCGGAGACATGATTGGCCTCAAACACGCATAGCGTCTACTCTGCTGCCACTACCGAGTGAACAGGACAGCTCCATGAAGGCCCCCCAGCTTTTGGACTTTTTTCTAAAGCTGCACTTCCCAGAAGTGACCCAAAACGAGGCAAGTTTGAAGATATCATATTTTACGCCTTGTAGCCCACATTATAATTTAAAATGAATAATTAATGGCGAATACTTTTTCTTTGCGCAGAATGTCCACAAAAAAAAAAAAAAAAAATATATATATATATATATATATATATATATATATATATAGCTATAGACTCGCGACCATCCAATTTTTTTAGTCGGCTCAATGGTTTGCTTAGGCTATAGGCCCGCGACCCTTTTTTTTTTTTTTTTTTTACTGCAGATGTACGAAAGTGGAAGAGAGTCATTCATGCGCTCGATCGGGGCGAGAATTTTCTTCAGCCAGGTTAACGGGGCGTACGTCGCCGCGGCTATACGCCCGCGATCACAAAAGCTTCCTTAGCTGCCTATAGGACTATTGCAGTTTTGCCGGCTGCTTTATATATATATATATATATATATATATATATATATTTTTTTTTTTTTTTTTTACCAAGCACTTTTGAATTATGTGTACACTGTTAGGTTCGCATTTTTAAACTTAAATTTTGGGAATCTTTGCATCGTTGTGGCATCTATGATTGCGTGGTTTAAGAAATTTGTGCCGTAATACGTGTTTCATCCGTGAGTTCAGTCTATATCACTGCCATCAATTACAATCTCTGAGCACCATGATGACAGATGGTGGGGATGTGTGCTCCAAGAAGCTCGAATGACTTTAATGTCTCATAATTTGAAGAAAAAGAAGAGACATTAGCCACAGCGCTTGCTGATTTGTTGAATTCGCAGAACAGAGATATACTAGGACACACCTAGGGTAGCGCGTGCCTAATGATATCAATTTTTTTTCGGCTGTTATTTGTGTATATTTCGCCGTTCTCGACATGGGCGTTGACGGACATTGCACCGCTGCACACGCCCCTGCCGGGGTAAGCTTTTTTTGTTGTCACGACACTCTATCGCGCTATAGACGCGTCGATTTAACGCTCATGAAGTCTCGAGAGAACTGTCAATTGTTTAGTCAGAGCAACGACGCAGCAATCGCGAAGTGAGAGACGACTGCGCCTCACTCTGATAAAATGTGAGCGTGGGACTCTCGAGCAGCGTTAACTTGCTGATGATGCAGGGCGCTGCTTTGTCGTTGAGAATCTTTGTCCTGCGAACGCCGGCGAAAACGTTCCAGTGCTCGGCGTACCCTAGGCAGTAGCGCCTGTCAGCGACCGCCCGGAGCCTACTGGCAGTCTGCGAGCGCCGACGATTTATCGTCGCGACTTCAATGGGAGCATTTTATGAACTCCTGCGGCGAATATGAAACACCGCGAACATGAACTTCCGCGAACATAAAACCCGCGACGGCGAACCGCCGGGGCTCGCAGACGGAGGGTTCCGATGCTGTGCGAACGGTTGTTGGAGGACACTGCGTAGGGTATACGCCGGGCGCTGGAACGGCTTCGAAGCCATTCGATGGGCAAAGGATTCGCGACGACCAAGTAGCGTCCTGCACGTTCCGTAAGATAACGCTGCTCGAGAGTCCCAAGCTTACATTTCCACAGAGCGAGCGCAGCCGGCCAGATCGAGGCGCAGTCAGCTCTCGCGTCGCGATTGCTACGTCGTTGCTCTACCTACACCGATGACATGTGCACCGGCATTCGAAACAGCCCTCTCGAGACTTTATACGAGTCCAATAGACGGCTTGATAGCGCGATAAACCGTCGTGACAAGAGTAAAGCTCACCTCTGTAGTGGCGTAAGCAGCGTTCTTGACGCCCCGTCGAGAACGACGAAATATACACAAAAAACATTAAATATATTTAACACAGCAGGCAGAAAGAAATAAAAGCATGGCAGGGACACGGACAAAGTAGAAGGCGCGCTACGAAATACATATACTTACAAAATACACTGGAAACGACAGATAATTAGAGCTAAAAAACGGAAGATTGAGATGTCGTCAACGCCGAAATAAGGCAATGCGCAGGGAAAGCAGCCGGCAAAACTGCAATAGTCCTATATATAGGCAGCTAAGGAAGCTTTTGTGATCGCGGGCGTATAGCCGCGGCGACGTACGCCCCGTTAACCTGGCTGAAGAAAATTCTCGCCCCGATCGAGCGCATGAATGACTCTCTTCCACTTTCGTACATCTGCAGTAAAAAAAAAAAAAAAAAAAGGGTCGCGGGCCTATAGCCTAAGCAAACCATTGAGCCGACTAAAAAAATTGGATGGTCGCGAGTCTATAGCTCGGGAGACATACATCCCTCTATAGCCGGCTAAAGCACATTGTAAGGTCGGAGGCTTTATCTTTGGTGACATAGAACACTATTGAGTCCGCTAAAGAAAATTCAATGGTCGCGATTCTATAGATTTAGGGACATACGCCACTCTATAGTCGGCTAAAGCACATTGAATGGTCGGAGGCCTATAGCTTAGGTGACATAAAACTCTATAGAGACGGCTAAAGAAAGTTCGATGGTCGCGAGTCTATAGGCTTAGGGACATACACCACTCTATAGCCGGCTAAAGAACATTGAAAGGTCAGAGGCCTATAGCTTCGGTGACATAAAATGCTATAGAGTCGGCTAAAGAAAATTCAATGGTCACGATTCTATAGATTTAGGGACATACTCCACTCTATAGCCGGCTAAAGCACATTCAATAGTCGCGAATCTATAGCATCAAGGACATACATATGTCTATAGCTTGCTAAAGAATATTGAATAGTCGCGAGTCTATAGCTGCGTAGTCATAAATTATTCTATAGCCAGGTATAGAAATCGGAATGGTCGAGATTCTAAAGCTTTGAAGACATACATTTTTCTATAGGTGGCTATAGCGTGTTTTATGGTTTCTTATGGCTGACCATAGAGGGCCATAGAAGGTGATAGTTCACCATAGGATTTTCCATAGACGTCCATAGACCATTTTTGTATGGGAACTGCTGACGCCGTAACCGGTCTTGAGGGTTCTTGCGCCTGTTGGAGCTGTGCTACCGTTGGTGTAGCCACATCCATGACGGAATCCGCCAGTTGTGCCAGGGCGGCCAATTGGAGATCCGGCGCCGTCGCTAACACCATGCGAACGTTAGTTGGCAACCGCTGAAGGAACAGCTCTTTCAACAACGAAGTGTCAAACGAGGAGGCCCTTTCGCCCAGGGGTTGTTGCAGGCGCCTGGGCAATTGTGATGGTTTGCGATCGCCGAGCTCTTCGCTAGTTAAAAGCTGTTGTAGCCGGCGCTGTTCGGATTCTTAGGTCCGTTTTACCAGTTCCTTCTTCAAGATGGTGTAAGGATCCGTTGCTGGCGGGGTGAGGATCAAATCCCGCACTTCAATCGCAATTTCTGGTGGAAGCGCGGCGACCACGTGATGGAACGTACGGATTTCAGAAGTAATCCTATATGTGCAGAATTGGCTCTCAATCTGAGCGAGCCATACTTACCGATCGGCGCTCCAATATTTTGGAAGACGTAGGTGCACCGATGAGAGATCGGCTGAGGCGTAGTCTCCGCTGTTGGCCATGATGGTCGGTTGAAGGTCAAACGGTTCTGCTCGGGTAACCACTTATAAGTTATTTAATATATACACAATGAGAAGGAGCCAGCCACCACTGACCGTTGCCGCCGACCCGATTAGCATCGAATATTTCGTGCTTTCGCGCTCGCGCTTATTGACCGCTGGACTTCTTTATCGTCTTTGCTGGTCGCTAGAGATGTAAAACTACAATATCCCTTCTGGGTCAGCCACGTAGCGTAGCCAGGGGGGGGGCATAAGGCCCGGCCGCCCCCCCCCCCCCCCGAAATCTTCCATTTTGCTGGGGCCTCCTCTCCCTCCTCCCCCTCATAGAGCACTGTCATGGGCGCCCCCTTCTCCCCCCCCCCCCCCCCCCCCCCCCCGCTTTAAACAAAATTCTGGCTACGTGTCTGCTTCCCGTCAAGGTGTAATTACCACAGTACATTTCTTTTTTGGGGTGTACACAGTGGCCCGGGAGCCAATAATATGACAACAAATAAATTACACAAACGAGTCGCCGTAACAGCACGTTGCTTCTTGGCGAGTGTCGGGGCAATTTCGGCGGAAAACCGGCTTCAATACTGGCCAGATGTACGGTTTTGCGTCTCGCCCCGACATCCGACAGGTATGGGTGTACCGATGCAAATAAACGATTAATGTCTAATAGCACTGGCACCACTGATTTCTTAGGAGGCTAGATCGCGGATAGAGGTCTGTATTGCTGAGGTCGAGCGGCACCACCGGCAGTCATCGCTTGACACGATCTTAGGCATGCTATAGGAGAAACGGGAAAACTCAATATTATTACGTTAGTAGGTTGTTCTCTACCATGAAACTTCCATCGTGTTTCCGCAAATAACAGTTAATATTGTGGGCAAGAATATTAAACGCGTTAGAATACCAATCTGGTTTAACTAAATGTTGTGTGGTTGAGGGTCGAGGGCGACTTTGTTGGGCGTTAACTGTAATGTGTTTAATGAGACAAGGGCTGCCGAGAGTTATTGTGGAGTCATCCGTGATTTCGGAGTCATCAAAGCTCAGCAAACGATAAGTTAGAAGGCCTTTACTGGGGACCCCAATGGGACCGAAGCCGAAGGCTATCAGCTTTACTCCGCTCCTTTGGGATCGGGGAAACTAGGTGTCGTTGTCTTGGCTTTTCGCGTAGTTTTATAGCTGGGAGCTGGCTTCCCTTGAAGAAAGGATTTAAGGTGCTGTTTGGCGCTGCTTCAAAGCTGATGACGTCGGCTCGCTTCACGGGAGAGTTAATGCTTTCGCATTAACACTACACATTCCTAAACGTGTTCAACTACTTCGACTCGACGTGATTGTTAGTCCTCTTTGTACACGAACATACTTTACCGTATATTGGTACTTCTAATGTCCACCAACCTTGAACAGCGCATATCGAAGACAACATGCACAAAGCACAAAGCCCTACCTTAAACAAATATCGTTTTGATAAAATAACAAAAAACGCCCTATATGTTGCGTATAATTTACAATACATTGGGAAAGTAACTTACGTGCAAAAAACTCCGCTATCCGAGAAAACATGTGTTTGAAGACTCCAATAGGAGGTATTCACTGGACGCCATATTTGAGGGCGATGTTCAGAGCGCATGCTCAGAACGAGCTCACATTAATAGCCTGCTAACACCGGCAACCTTGATGGTGATAAATGCACGCTTTAAAAGGACTGCGGAAGCTCGCCGTCAGCACGCGCTCAGCAGCAGCGCACACGGAAATGGCCGCCAGTGAATACTCCCTATAAGGAGTATTCACTGGACGCCATATATGTGGGGGCTATTTAGAGCGCATGCTCAGGACGAACTCAGATTTATAGGTTGCTAAGACCGGCAATCTTGATGGTGTGGAATGCACGTTGCAAAAAAAAGAAACTGTGGAAGCTCGTCATGAGCACGCGCTCAGCAGTCGCGCACACGGCTATGGCCGCCAGTGAATACTTCCTATATCGATCATTCCCAAGGCGCGCCCGTGCGCTCTCGTGACGCGCGCTCTAATGGCACGCGCTCTCGTGTCGCGCGCTCTCCCGTCGGCGCTCTCGTGTCGTGCGCTCTCGTGGCGCCCTTCCAGCCTTTAGTCCCCCCCCCCCCCCCCCCCTCCCTACCTTGAAAGGTAACTGCAAAGTAATAAAAGAGTATTTTTAAACAGCCTAATTGGGACAAGCAAGTCACAAAACAATTTTTCCACCAAAAACAAATTTTTTTACAGCAATATTTATCGCGCGGGACTGATTTTAGTTTGGGGCTGTTTCGTCCGTTTAAATTTCGCGCCACAAAGTTAGTATTAACGTCACGGAGTGGCTGCTCTACGTCACGGAGTGACGTATTCCAGCCACTCCGCGCGCGTCGAAAGAGCGGGAGTTTTAAATGTGGTAAGGTCGTGACTCCAACTAAATTACGTCCTGTGGCATAAATATTGCTAAAGAAAAATTGTTTTTTCGCAAAAGATTTGTTTTGTGACATGCTTGTCCCAATTAGGCTGTTAAAAAAAAAAACTTTTTTTTTCTTTGCAGTTACCCTTTAAGCAATGACGGCACGCGCTTGGTTGCCTCGTCATCGCGCATTCCCTACGTGTTATCTATGTTGTCCTCTGATTGGCGGGCTCCTCCTTGCGTTCCGACGTGCCAAAGACGGATTGACGAACACTTGCTGATCGTAGACGGTCTGTTTGCCAAGAAAATGTGTAGTTATAATATGTTGCCGTCTCTAGCGACTCGCGAGCCTTTTACTCTTCAGCGTGTGATCGATGTCTGTAGTGACGCCAAGTGCCACGAAGCGCTTTGTACGACCAATTAACCGTTCGGCTTAGTAGAATGAGTGCTTTGAGGAAGCTTTTGTATAATTTTGCAGTCTTCTCCGCGTTTGATGACATCACCAGCATTATAATGCATTCTTTTTTTTTTTTTTTTTTTTTTTTTGTAGCATGATTTGGGCTGCCACTGGCCATTTTTTCACGTTTAGGAATTAGAGGAACGGAATGGAGGGGTTCAGCCATTCCAGAAGTGTGGGAATGGGTCCAGTGTCTTCATGAGGAGTTGAAAAGAGTGGAATTGTTGGAAACTAATTCTAGAAAGTGGAGCAATCAGCGGCAAGGCCAAATACTTAATACAATGGTATCTCGTTGATAGGAGCACCTAAATCCCCCCCCCTCCCTCCCCCGAAAAAAAAAAATCACGCATAATGTGATTTCGTCATATTTAAGAAACAAAAAATGCATTTATTTATGCAATTCGTTCCCAACACCTGGTCTATAGCCGGTTGGCAACGGCCAGGTGGCGCCAGCAGATGCAGAGCCCGCAGTTCTAACCTGTCTCTTTGTAGCTTAGCTAAGAGTGAACGATAAGCCTACAATGCGTTCCGACGGATTCAATATGCGCTACGTATAGACCTTAGCAAACAATTGCCTTCTGCGCGCTGCCATCTTTGTCTGCTGGATTGTGGAACGCCTTCTGAGCATGCTCTGTTTATCGGCTGTGTGGTATATTGGACGCTGGGCATGCGTCCACAGCTCAGTGACTCAGCATTTTTCGTCCGCGTGATAAGCGACGCAAAGGTCTATACGAGCCCGATCTCGAGCGAAGAATATTAACGCATGACGCAGCGAAAGATCGAACACTTCTTAGCATTAGAAGCGGGCTCCGTCGATACGTAGTCACGTGAGTCACTCCGTTGTTTCAATAGGCCCACAGGGGCTGTAGATTCCGTTGTACTGGCATATAATACGCCCACCACGGATTCCTGGCCTATCCAGCATGTCTTGCTTCAAACAGTGGCCTAAGCGTCGCTACCGAAGGAAATATCTAACGTTTTATCAATGCAGCCGCCACTTCCAGGCATACCTAATCTTTATTTGCTCCAGTCGCTAGATAGCGCCAAGCAAAACTGCATTGCAGGTTGCCCATAGCGGCAGTTTCAGCGAAGGTACAGATGGTTGCCAAAAAAAGGGTGAGAAAAAAAAGCTTTTTTTTTAACAAACTGTTATCAACGGCGGACATCAGGGAATGCAATACGCTTACAAATTAGCTAATTATTAAAATTTACTTATTAACTTTTAATGAGTGAATATAACATATGACCCCAATTACAAACTTCCGAGGTGCCCGCAGTTCTAAAGAGGCTAATTGGGGAAAGACGATTTGATTTGTGCGCCGAAAGTTACAAAAGATCGAAATGATTCCTCAGTCGTTGGTTGGGGCACGCCACATGTGTTTCGCTGGTTTGGCATATAAAACATCCAAATGCTACCAGTAAGAAACTTGCTCAACGCCATCGAAAAGACCTGAATCAATCATTTTTGTGACTACTTAGAGCATGTGCAAAGTGTGGAAGTGCGCTAAAGTTCCCACTCATGGAGCAGGCTGAACACCAGGGAGGCCTCCGCATTTTCGTTTCGCTAGCCTTATGCCTGTCGCACGAATAAGAGCTGTAGCGGACCCAACGTTCGCACGCGTTTTAAGTATTCCCAAAAACGAATGATTCAGGGGTTTTTGATGACACTCGGCAAGTTTATAATTGAAACCCTAAAACATTAACTTGTAAATTTTAAGTAATCAGTTAGATAATTAGCATGTGTCTTGTAATCTGTGATGTCCGACGTAGCTGACAGTGTGTTCTCAAGACATTGTTTCTTTTTTCTACAAAACCTTATTGGCGGATTATCTTTTTTTTTTTTATTTCTCCACTGAAACATTTGATAAAGCAGATTTAGGGGGTTCGTATTAACGAGACAGGACTATCATCTCTACCAAACTCAGTCCGGAGCTTCAGACTCAGCGCCGTCGCGTCCGGTGATAGTAAACTAAATGCACTCACTCGTAGACTGTTTGGGGAAATCCTGGTTCACCGCCCCTGGGAGTAAGATAAACATTTTAGCCCTGTATTGACTGAAAAATACTAAACTATACGATGTACGAAGTAGTCACGAATAGAGATGTAATTAACTTACTGACGCTGTTCCATTCCGGTTATTCTGCTATTGTTTCTAGAAGCTACACAATCTCCAATTGTAGTGACTGAACGTGTGACTTCGTCTTGTTAGTTTATGCCTTCGACGTAGTCTTCTTTCTCCTCTTCACTCGGTGAATTTTGACGTTTACTTGTGGTTTGCGTTTCAGATACATCATACTTTCTTCGATTAAATTGTATGCTCATGAAGTTCATGAACTTCATGAACTTCTAATGAAATGTTTTAAGCTGTCATTGATGCATTGATGTGTATTTGGCACGTTCATTTTTAGCTTGTGACGTTTGGCACCGTTTTTTTGTTTTTTGCTTCTTTTTTTTTTTTTTGTTAGCGGTTCAACGAAAAAAATCAGTGTCGTTTTTTGTTATTTTTTTTTTTTCTTTTCTCACTGCACAAACAAACCAAGCATCGCTGAATGCTTTGTCTGCGACGAAATTTAGCAGTAGTGGTACGGACCAGATTCCAAACTTTCAGAACGAACCGTTATCCCTGTTTAAAAGTTACATGTTATATTCTTAAACGTTCAATGGGAAAGTGAGGCCCGTTCCCGCTAGGTTGCGCCATGCAGCCCCATGTATTATTGGGCTTCGTCGGCCAGGCTTTTTCTATAAGATATTTCCGAAAAGTGACACTAACTGTATTCACAATTTAACGATTCTTTCTGAAAATTTAACATGTAGTCCGGACTGCTAGCGTTATATTTGGGAGGAGAATGAGCGTTCGATGAAGGTAGTTTATTCTCGCGCTTAAAAGAACACCGCCATTTCAATTTCGGGGACACCCTGTGGGCATCTGTGACATGCTTCGAGTTCGGAGTGGCAATTGAGCACTATTGCCATAGTTATTAAAGGGAGTATTCACTGGCGGCCATATCCGTGTGCGCTGCTGCTAAGCGCGTGCTGACGGCGAGCTTTCGCGGTCTTTTTGGAGCGTGCATTTAGCACCATCAAGGTTGCCGGTCTTAGCAGGCTATTAAAGTGAGCTCGTTCTAAGCATGCGCTCTAAACATCGCCCTCAAATATGGCGTCCTGTGAATGCCTCCTATATTCTTGTTTGCTTTTATGACAAGTACCCATAATCGCATAGCCCTCACCGCGTTGTCAGGTTAGTTTACAACCTAACGTCTTGCGAGAGGAATCCGCGCTACAAGCCGACTACAGTTATCTGTGCCGATTTCGACACCTGTCTTTTGTTTGTTTTTTCCTTAAAGGACCTTTTTTCCGGCCCTCGTCTTTATATATAGGGCGACACCTTATCAGCGGCTTTGCCCGGCTCGTTCCGTCTTCTACTTGTCAGTATTTTGTGAGGTTTGTTTCCATGCCTTGTCGGCAAGAGCACGCTGACAGCGGATCTAGACGGTCGCGGATGCTTAGACGTCGAGCCCTGGAGAGTCCGGGGGCCGTCGCGCCGACTCACGAGAACCAGAATGCCGCGAGTTTTACGCCCCTGGTGGTCTTCTCCGTTGCCCTGCTTCTTATCTCCGGGGCCGTGGCCACGGGGTTTCTCTTGTCTGCCGGGAAGTCACCGCAGCCCCACATTGTGTTTATTCTTGCGGATGATCTGGTAAGCGATATACTACATGTAACCTCCCCCCCTCCTCCCTTTTCCCCAAACAATTGTTCTCTTTTGAACCCGAAATGAAACTGCGCATTAACGAACGATCATTAACCGCCAAAAAAATAGTGCTAAAACTCCAAACCAGATGCCAAAATTTCAGACCCAGCCCTTATATAAATCAAAAGTTACAAGTGATTCGTTGAAAACTTTTAGTAAGATAACAGGGCTGGTTTTTACCAGTTTTCACTTAATGGTTTCATTCAGCTTCATGCACTCTTTAAGAGAAAAATCTAGTAATATTTCATGATTAAAGATTAAAACAGCGCAAGGACACGGACAAGAACAAGAAGGTAGACAAACAAGGCGCTGCGCCTTGTTTGTCTACCTTCTTGTTCTTGTCCGTGTCCTTGCGCTGTTTTAATCTTTAATCATGAAATACCAACTAGCCCAAACTTCTACTCTAGTAATATTTACTAGGTAAAAGCTAGTAATTGCTGGTCACATATGTTACTAGGTAAATAGCAACAGTAGGTCGTAACGGTCAAGCTAGTAACAGTTACTAGGTCAAGAAGCTAGTAACTGTTACTAGCCTCAAAGTAGAACATTGTGTACTTCTAACTAGTGCCTTGCACTACCTTAAGACAGAAGACCGGGAACGCAACAGTTCCCGTGATGTCCAGCAAAAAAAAGAAAGCGTGCTACTTATACCATTTAGCACCAGATGGCAGGTGCAACAAAAATTAAAACTGAAAATTACTAATCCAGGCGGTGCTACTCACCGTTCACTTAAAAGTAAAACAAAAACAAAAACCGATTATATATAATTTATTCCTGCGCTTCCACATTTGCAACTAAATGCACATCTTGCACAGAAACATTTTCAGCACACAAGAGACCGATTTCACCGGCCAGTTTGACTACGCCACCGCTGCCGCGATGCATCTAGGTAACTTTAAGAGCCATACGCACATTCGCGTTTGAGCGCGGTGCGTTCCGTAGCGGCAAGCGGACGCGTTGCGTTGCGAAGACCGCTTGCGCCAAGCTTGTACGCACAGTTGCGTTGACACGCAATCAACCGCAGTCAAGAGCCAATAAGAACGCGCTATCGTCGCTAGTGGCTCACCAATAGTAAGCGAAATCCAAGGCAGCATGGCGGCGCACGGCGACAGCGTCGGTGTTCGATCTTGGGACAATCTCGCCGGCTTCCCCAACGTTCTGTCAAGCTTGAACCATCGCAGCCTTGGAAAATACAGTCCCCACCGCTCCCCAAAACGAAAAAGCAAGCACTGCGACCCGCGAACCGGATACGTCTCGCCGTGTCGGCCGGGTGGGGCGAGCGAACACGTCATCCCCTCTCCTCTTTCGGTTTCTGATTGGTCGAACGCACTCGAACGCACCGCAACGCTTCGGAAAGTTGAGCGAGTCTCTACTCGCTTGCGTCGCGCTACCGAGCGTTGCGGGAAGGCGCGCGTCGCTCTGCAAGCGACCGCGCCTGGCCGCAAGGACTCCGCAACGCACTCAAACGCGTTCAAACGCAAATGTGCGTATGGCCCTTAAGTCTCTGCACGCGTGCGGCAACCTTGCTGGAGCTTTGCGCGTGTAGAGCACGGAACGGCACGAGCTCTATCGTGCACTGCCGTTTGCCTCCAGTGAACAAAAGTTATGGCGGCGTCACGCATGCGCCGAACGCTTGGTGAGATCGGTCTATTGATACAATGCATTCAATGCAGTTCAGATACAGATTCGAGGAACATACGTGACACGCTTACTCTTATCACTCTAATTTCTAACTCCCTTTACTGCGCATCAGCCTTCTATGCTGACCATTTGGGTGCGCAAACTTGTCGTGTATCACTACGTCAGTGAGTAATGTTGCAAATATAATGCTCTTTTCGCACCAATATTCTTCCTCAAGAAATTTTTGAAAAGATCCAACGCTTCTATCACCTCGAAAATAACAAAGGTAAAAACGTACATTCTTTGCGACGGTCGATAAAACAACCTCCCCCACCAGTTCTTAGCGTCTATGGCTTCGCTTCCCCGCATAGCAGCCGCGAACCAGCTTTCTCGTCGCATGCGTTGATCGAGAATCAAAACAAATGCGGTCGTTGCCGGCGAGAGATTGCTTTCTTGTCGTCACCCGCGGCGAACAAAGGCTCTAAATGACGGTGGGTACGACGGCAGCTGGAGTTCTTTCGCGCGTTGCGCGACAGAAATGGGTGCAAATCAATACCGGATGCAGCTTGCGTCGTAATTTGTGAGTAGTCCACTGACAAAGGCTTGCGTTTCTGGGTAAGATATAACTGTAGGGCTCGGAGTTTTCGGTTTAAACCGATAAAAGTACGCCAAATCCATTTTCGGAAATTCGGTGTTAACCGAAAAAGATAAGTTTGTAGGTTCGGCATTTTCGGTTTAAACCAACAAAAACCGATAAAAAACGTCTAATTCCTTTTCTAAAATTTGGTTTTAATCGGAAAGGGTCTGCTTTTTCATCCGCGGCGAGGTGGGTGGGGGAGGGGAAGAGAGAGAGTGCTTTACAAGGTTCGACATTATGTGACGCCTTCGTGATTGCCCTCTCCCAAGGTTCAACATGCAACAAAAGAGGGCTTGAATTTTCCTTCGCGGGACATCTGTGTCCTTTCCGTGATCGGGCTTAGTGTGTCAAGTTCCCGTCCTAAAAAAGAAAGTTCGTATGTGGGCTAGTATAAGGTTTTTCTCTTCATGCACTGCCGAGGATATCGAGGAAAGCCGTTAATACATTTCTTAACACCTCTCTCAAACTTCCCTGTGGTTGAAAACATAAACAATATATATATATATATATATATATATATATTTTTTTTTTTTTTTTTTTTTTTTTTTGCCATTTTGCTGGTTTTTGTACCAGCGCCCCAGACGGTCGTGTCGTCACAATGGGAAGGAAAAAGAAGCGCGATGAAGGTTATGCCCGCGAATTCCGCGATTTTCAGGTGTCTCCTGACGGAAGTTGTAGCGAAGACGACGTAGGTATATGTGTCGTTATTCTTTGAATACCCGCATAAAGAAGCGCTAAAAATACAAGGACGACCCTATTGAAAATTCCATCAAGCTACGTAATTTGGGACACTGACTGCCAGTCAGCAGCGTTGGTGGAACGTGATGGACCGTCAGACGTCATCTGATGGTCCATCAGATGACGTCTGACTGCCACTGCCAAGGGAATTTCATCAACAAGGGCAGCATTTATATAAAATTAAAGCTATACGCACTCATAAATATCGCCAAGTGCCTCGATAAAACAAAATTTTCGAGAAAAAAAAAAAAAAAGCAGCACCACCGCGCATCGAACCCGCGACCACATGCGTACAAATCGGACACCTTAACCGCTATGCTACGCCTTTTTTTTAAATTAAAAGTATGGGTATTTACAAAGTTTTAAAATGATCACATTGGTTGGCATACACTTATCATGTCAGTGAGCACTGTTTACAGGCGAGGACCGCGATTCACACACAAATTCAAAATGTATTTCGCTCAGTCATTTCTCTGTAGCATCACATGCACCCCATGCAGCCACTCGCGCAGTGGCCGGGAATCCTTGTTTACCACTGAGCCTTTAGAGCGCGGTTATGCATACGCGTTCCAAATAGCGACCAACATTCAAGCCCTTGTTGTTCCGTCGCCTCAAGAAGGCTGCTCACGTCCAGACAGAAAGCCGTCGCAGAAGTGTTGCCAGGCGGGCTTGGATCCCTCTCGGACCTCCAAGTGATCCGTCCTCGACCGCCACAGCGCATATAGACCGAGGAGTGCCAGCAGCTCCCATGCCCTACTCTGTGCACTGTCGCCGAAAAGCAGAAATTTCGCGCTCTTCCACTCTACGTAAAGATCTATCTGCAGCACTGCTCGAAGCTCTGCCCAAAAAAGCTCCGCATTCGTACAGTACAAAAACACATGTTCAAGTGTTTCGGGGAACGGACACAACGCACAATTTGTTGACCACGGTTCAAAGAAACCTTTTTTAACCAGCCACGTCTTGACCGGCAGTACTTCGAAATGGAAGCGTAGGAAAAAATTCTTGACTGCCGTTCTGACAGGGTATCTACGTAAGCGACGAAATACATCCGATTTATCCACACTTCCCGGAAAGCTGCGATAGAGTGGGGGCGGTATGAGCAAATCAACTGTGTCCCAGTATAGAGATTTCTTTTTAACTTTCTGCAGGTACTCGTCGGAAAAGCGGGCTCGGAAAAATTCCTTCGCCGCTGCTGTTTCCTGGTAGAACTTCAGAGCACGTGCTCGGAAGTCCCCAGTGCCCCCCTTGAGCCGCGGCCCCAAAACGCTTCCTCCCAGCTCCTTAAACGGAGAAATCACGAGAGGATTGCCTTGATCGCGGAAAAATAGGAAACGCTGTACTTTCAGCTTAAGTTCTACGTTTACAAGGCCCAACCCTCCTTTCTTCTAGCTTACAAATAGGTTGTCACGCCTCATACGTTCAAAACACGAGTCCCAGATAAACGTTGCGAAAAATCGATGCACCTTCGCCACGTCACTTTGGGAGCACGGCAACACTTGTGCCGCGTACCAAACGGTCGGAAAAAAATCAGAGTTACAAATAAATGCGCGATTGAACAAAGAGAGTTCCCTAGCATGCCAGTCAAGCACCTTACTTCTGAGGTGATTAATGTCCAAACCACCGCATCGGCCACTCAGTTTCTCTGCGTCAAACTGAGCCCTAGGTAATTCGAAACGCTCGTCGTCCAGGTGACACCGAGGAACTGCTCCGGTTTCAAGTCCCAGTCTCCAAGCCAGGCTCCGACAGATTTGTGTGTGCTCATCGCCGCACCCGAGACACTGCAGAAGTCTGCGATGTGTTGGGTTACAGCGCGCACTTGCATCCTTGACGAGCACAACACCGTGACGTCATCTGCGTAGGCGAGCACTTTAAGCGTACCCGACGCTAGGGACAGCCCACGAATGCTCGCGTCACCGATAATGGCCCTGCACAACGGTTCCAGGTACAATGCGAACAGAATAGGCGACATCGGGCAGCCTTGTCGCACGGATCGGGTAACTGCAATGGGAGCCGTCCTGTTTCCGTTGACCAGGAGCCGCGTCGTGATGTCACGGTAGCACAGCTGCACATATCGTAGCAGTCGCACCCCGATCCCACACTCCTCCATGAGCCGGAAGAGGAACGAATGGCGAACCCGGTCGAAGGCTTTGCTCAGATCTACCTGAAGCACTGCCACTGGAAGCTTCAACACCTGCGCTGCCTCGCACACGATTCGCATCGCGTGCAGGTTGGTGCTGATGGTCCGTCTCTTGATGCCGTAGGCCTGATGCTCTCCGACGACGTCCCGTAGACCCCACTCCAGCCGCTTTGCCAGAATCTTGGCTAGGATTTTATAGTCGCTTGTTAGCAGACTGATGGGCCGGAAATGGTCGACCTTCGGGGTACCCTTTGAGTTTTTCTTCTGGATGAGCACCGTTACCGCCTGTCGCATGGATGGTGGCAGCAGTCCTCGCTTCAGTACGTCGGCGTACCCGTCTCGTAGGATAGGACACAGCTGGGCTGAGAACGTCTTGTAGAACTGGCTACCGAGCCCGTCCACTCCTGGCGATTTGCGGGGAGCTAATTCCTTGATGTCTTCCTCGACCTCTGATGCCGTTATTTTCCGGTTAATTCATTTGTTTTCGGACCTTTGGGGATATCTTGGGCAGCGCCACTCCAGTCGTTTGGAGAACGCCGTCGTCCTCCACTCTCGTGAACAGGTCGGTGTAGGCCTGCAAAAACGCGTCTTCGATTTCTTCTTGACGGGTAACCTCGACGTCGCCTACTTGGAGCTTCCCGATCTTGTTGCGTGAAGCGTGCTGGCGTTCCTTCGTCTTGAATTATTTTCTCGGCTCTTCATCTCTCTCGAGGAACAGCGTTCTGCTTCGGACCATGGCACCGCGGTACTCCTTCTCGAGAAGCTCCAGAATATTGCCTTTGCAATCGCGGATATCTTGACTGAAGAGTCCCAGGGAACGAATTTCCTCTGCGATGAGGATTTCCAGGGTCTTCATCAAGCGGCGCTTTTCCGCCCTTTCGCGCGCCGCTTTTTCCTGGCTTTGCCGGAACGCTTTGAGCTTGACGTCCTCTTTCAGCTCCTCCCAGGTTACCGCGTTCATGGGCGCACCTCCCGTTTTGCCCTCGAGAAGCTCCTTTATCTGCGTGCGCAGTTGTTCGTCTTCGATGAGGCTTTCGTTTAGCTTCCAGCCACTCCACCAAGAGGACTTCCGGGTTCGCGGCACGGGTCTGCCCAGCGTTACTGTGACCAGAGCGTGGTCCGAGAACGCCAAGGTTAGGACTTCTAACACAGGCGTCATTGCTGAAAATTCTCCCGAGAGGTAAATACGATCCAGTCAAGCATGGCAATTTCCTTGCCAATGCGTGTACGTTGGGTCGGCTGTTTTCTCGTTGTCCTTAGCATCCACCAGGTCGAAGTCGCGGAGCAGTTTTCGCAGTTCCAGCCGGCTGACGCCCGCCTTCAGCCGCTTTGAGCAATCCCTCTCGGCCAGCACACAATTAAAATCACCAGCGAGGATCGTTCGACAAGGTGTGTCGAGATACTGGCGAAGATTTTTGAAAAAGTCCCGTCGCTCAGTCGAGGAAGGCGCGAGGGCCGGCGCTGGCCAATCGCGACGGCGGATCCGTCCTCGCGATTGGCCAGCGCCGGCCCTCGCGCCTTCCTCGAGGAAGTGGAGGGGCCCTTCAGTTTGAGTGCAGTTTGAGTGAGGTTTCTGAATTCGGCGGTAAGTTTTTCTACCATATCAATGGCGGAAAGGAACTTGTATCGGCACTATCACTTTCGCAGGTCAACGGCACGCGAGGAATTGTTCAGTGTGAGTTCTTTCTCGATCACTTTCAGTTCGATGGTGACCAAGAACCTGCATTCAGAACAAAGCTCCAACCCACTCAGATGCCTCGAGAAAATTCTATACACCAAAGTGCTTTAAAGCCGATTGTGTGCCGCCCACAAAATGACTGAGACTGAGTTACTAGAAATAAACGCTCACGTAGCTCTTGTGTTCCATTCTTACGTCGTGTCGCACTGACCCTCCGAATGTACAGGCCTCACATCATCCTCTTAGGAGCATCTTCAACGTCTTCCTTTATCAGTCACTAGAAGGCCGCCATTGGTATGGCACAGATGCCGTTCCAGAGATGATGACAGTGATCAAAGTGGCCAGACTGAATTTCGGAAAGGGTATATTAACGAATTCGACTCCTTCAGTATCCTTTACATAGAGAAAAACATTTTACATCGTAAACGCGCTTGAAACCAGAGAGCGCGATCAGCTGCCACGCACCCACGAATAACAAAAGAACCCGACGAGGTAGGAGCATAGAGATCATATAGTAGGAGAACTGAGTTTTCGTGCCGCCTAGTGAGAACGCCTCTCACTAGACGGTGCTAAAACTCGGCCTTCAGCCGGGAGGAGGCTCTTCCATAGGGAGCGCTCAGATGGAGTGGTCGTAAGTATTCAGTTGGTCGTGTACTAAAAACCTAGTAAAACGGAGTAACGGTCGCAAGCGGGTAGTAAATGCTGCAGTTACTAGCTCTTTTTAATTTTTATTTTTTAAGAGTATTCAAGAGCTCCGTCGGCCACCCTTTTTCCTTCTAAAATTTCTAAACATCATTTATACCTTTTTAATAAAATATCGATTAATTCCGAAACATTTGCATCTGGTTCGGCCCGCTAGGGCTAAATATTGGGCGGAGAATGGGCGTTCGGCAAGGCGTAGTTGAATTTGGCGGTGAAAACAAAACTGTAAATGTATTTGGGGGACACCCTATTGGGGAGGAGATCGAGCAGTCACGCCTCTGGCGGCACGCTTCAGCTGTGGGGACAACAAACCGAATTGTTTTGTTTGTTTTTGATCAGCGATATCGATGGTGACGATTCGAAGGCCGCTCCTCGTGCAACCAAAGCACTGATAAGAGTGAAGCGCTCGTGTCCAGACCGTGCATGGTGAGGTAAAATTTCTTTGTTATTCTGTGTTAGTAAACACCGGGCTGTGGGGACAACAAGCTCGATAAAGCTCCCCCTATAGTTCGATCTCCTGCCCAATACTACATTAGTCGATCCCGGGAAATGTGGAGGTAATCTTGAAAATGTTTCGTGCATTAAAGGGGCGATGCAACAATTTTCGTACTTTGCGCAAATACCGCTTAAAACGGATCCCTGATGTTAATGACCTCCCAAACACGCGTTCGTGTTTCACCCCACGTAATAGAAGTCCAAGAAAAAAAAAAAGGAAAAACCAGCAGCGTTCACCCCCTGAACTCGCTGCCAGAACAAGCGGCCACATGATTTGGAGCCGATTATATGCCGCCAATGTTGATCATAGCCACGCGCTAGTGTTGGCAAAGCACAGGACACGCGCTGAGTTCCAGGCATTGTTATGGCGCGGTTATTGTCGTCGTTGCAGCGGTTGGACACGGGTCACTACCAGAATGCTTCTCGAGCTAGTAATTATTACAAGCCCAAATCGAGTGCCCACGCAATTATCGGGTCCAATCTATCAACCGCAATAAAATTTCGGCAGTTTGATACTTTAGACCCATGTTACGGGTAAAAAAAAAAACAGGACGCGGGATGGCCAAAAAAACATGCTTTCCGTGCAAGGCTCGTCAAATTATGAGGCGCTGGAGAAATGCAGCATTCTGCGTTAAGTCCTTATTTCGAACTCTTTTTGTTCGCCTTCCGCCCATTGAAAAGCATGCGGGAAGGGCCTTAGAACGCACCTGGTATCGCTGCACCGCAGCGTTCTTCCGCATAAAAAAGGTCGTCTGCTTTCCTCGCCGTCACCATGGCGACGAACGCCGAATGAATAGGAGCACGCACGGTACCGCCGCGTGAAGCTAGCAACAGCTGACGCCATTTTACGAACGCCGTCTGCTAGCCACAGCCGAACGCGGTGTGTCAGATCAACCGCTTCCGCCGGTGCGCCGTTAAGCGCGAGACACATGCGCGTCAAAACTGTCCGATCCGGCGTGCGAACTGTCGGGAAGATGGCTGCTCCGAATCGCCGCACCGGACGGTTCGCGACACATGGTTTCCGACGCGTCGTTGCGTCGCTCCGTTCAGCTCCGCCCAGTTTCGGGTGTCCCTCTACTAAATGGATGGATGGATGCTAATGGCTATATTTATAACGGGCGGTAGCTCGCGCCACCTAGCCTAGAAAACTAAAATACTTCCCTCGCCCTTCTTGGTTTTTCTGACTTTAAAACAAACAATATTCTTATTGCAATCTATTAAAGTGTGCGTGTGGGAAGATTTTCCGTGAGGCTGTTTTTCTGCTCAACATCACTTAATCGCGAAGGACGGCAGCGGACCTTAGAGCCATCCCAGCCATATATCCCAGCGAAACGAGCACTGCGTACAAATCACGCGACTACGTACGGCGCGCATTGCTGCGTCTCTCCCGAAGCTCACATGACACTGGAATGGCTCGTTGCGTCCGCTGCTGTCCATCTAAGGTGAAACCGAGTATATTCGGGTGTCGATCGGTCCCAGAAAGCCGGCTTGCTTTGGCGCGAGAAATCAGCAGCTCGTTTTGTGCGCGCGGGAAAACTCGATGGTGTCCGTTTCCTTCACAACCACGACTCGCGTCGCGTGACGCACCGCGCACCGCCACATCGGTTTCCCCGAACCACCCGAACCACGTAGCGCCTCCTCGCCCGATCGGTCCGAAAGTCACGTGACAACATGACCTTCGCGCCATCCGTGCTCATTGGCTGCGGCCCTCCGAAAATCGGACCGTGCGTGCGGTGATATCTGGCAAGTTGGTCGCATGCCGGCGCCGGACGGAGCTCCCGTCCGACGCTCCGGTGCGACGAAAACCCTCGCCCTCGGACGTCGTTCCGGCGGTTCGCACGTCGGATCGCATGGCTTTTTCGCGCATGTGTCTCGCGCTTTAGCAAAGACGACGAAGCTAAGACACGCCGACGGCGATCGAGCAAGCAACAACCCCGCGGGGCGACTGCAACGGCGGCATTTATTCGGATCAAAGGCCGCCTTCGCCGGTGCGGTGCTAGCAAAGACGACGAAGCTGAGGCACGCCGACGGCGAATGGGCGAGCAACAGCACCGCGGGACGACTGAAACTGCGGCATTTATTCGGATCAAAGGCGCGAAATAAGCAAGAACAATTTTTATTTGAATCATAACACCCGATATCCAAGTTGGGGACCACATACGTTTGCAGGGTCTTTCCTGTGAACTTTTTACAGAGACACGGGGTGCCGCATTTAAAACACAGCTCCGTTTGCAAAATATGGGGGCCCTGAAAAGGACCGTTTAGACCGCTACCAGAACTATAACTGACGTAACGAGCACTTGACGAGCGGTTGGCGCATAAGTCGTCTTTATGCATGCAGGCAGGTGACGGGCTCAGCGGAGCGGATCACTTGAAGTCACCGGGGCCGTCAGAATCCTCGCCCTGTCTGCGTCGGGGCTCTAGATTTTGGCGGCCGCAGCGACGAACGACTGGAATCTATTAGTGTTTCCGCGCGCCTTGTCTCACCTCCAAAACATGAACTTTGCAAGGTGACCAGTGAAATGGTGGCTCTCGCGCCGTCCAGATGGAAGAGAGTTTTTGACGTGGGCCCAGGTGCAATCCACCGCATTGGTGTGCGCACCAGTGTTCGCGTCGACAAAGTGCAGCTTGTGGTTGACGGTGAGGTGCGTGAAGCGAGCGTCATCTGCAAGCTTGCGATAGCCAGCCCAACAATCAGTGATTATTCTTGTTCCAGGGCGGACCCACTCGGCTATTAGCCCTTGCACGGGTTTAGCGTCACGGGTCTCTACGGGAACAAGAAAGCAGCACCCGCTGCAACGCGCCACACCGCCGAAAACCCACTGGCCAGGCCTTAGATACCCGCGATAATACTTGTGCCGACCGAACATACTCTCGTCTAGTTCTACAGTCACGCCTTCGCCACCAATCATGTCTGAATGCTTAAAGACGGCATTTACCGCAACCTCCCGACAAAGGCTCGCCCAATCAGTTATTGTCTTACTTGCGATATCAGCCTCCCGCTGAATGACGGCGCACGGTAAGTTCTGGCATCCGGAGGATGATTTTCAAGAGTTGGAGAAGCGTCAGGTGGCGATCCTTCAAAAAAGGAACCGCTCCGTACCGAGACCTCGCCCCGGCACTGAACTTTGACCGGCTTCCTCCTGGGCACCTCACGAGTCATCCACACACCGCACCCCCCCCCCCCCCCCTCCACCCCGGATAGCCATCCGCAGATCTAGCGCGGCCTTGCAGCTTGTCATCGCAGCTTCGCACTCTGGACACGCACGAAAACCCAGGAGCCAGGAGCAGGCCAACGCGCTAAAGCAAATTAATTGCTTCAAGAGGGTCTTTCATGGCGCCAAGAAGACGGCACAAGTTGAACGCCATGGCACTGCGATGCTCGCCTCTGGAAGAATAAAGCACCGAGGGGGAAGGGGGAACTGTGCGCTTCTTTGCATTTATTATTTTTATTTCATCCGCCATTTTATACCTCGTGACACAATTCTAACAAACTCACTGGTTGAACGGTCGGACCACACCATCGCGTGACAAAACAAACGCCAAACCAGGTCCTGCCAAACGCATGCCCACAGACGGCATCGTCACAGAGAAGGGAGCAGTCTGACCCAACAACAAAATAAAGTAACAAAGTGAATAAAAAAAAAAAAAACAAGAAAGGAGCCGTTGGAGATTCGGACGGCGTCTTTGATGAGAGCAGCCGCGCTGCTCTGGCTGCTCGGAATATTCCCTCATTTTTTTTTTTCTTTTTTTACTCTGCAGGGTGCCACAACCCTTATTTGAAGCTGATTTGTTAAATTAATAACAAACAACGCGTTGGAACAGAGGAGGTAGAGAGTCGTGGCGTCAGAATTTGACGTGGTGGAAAAGAAAAGAAAATAACGAATGCACAATACATACCGTATGCCAAGACCGTTATACTCCGCATGCACTTCGCGGGGCCTTTCGACGCCGCCGACGACCGTTAGGCTATTTATTTTGTTTCTTCAGATTTTTATCGTGACGACTACTCCACTGTGCCTCGGAGTCTCCAGCGGAGATCCGGCAGTTTTTAATAATTAATATTATTGTCGTTTCAAGGGCACTCTTTCTATGCTGCTTCGTTCCTGACGCCATAAAAATATTCTTTCTGTTTAGATTATAGGCGCGAAAAATCCTCACTGGCTGGGGCCTGCGTAACAACTCTGCATTACTCAGGGTCTAGTCCGTGTGGATATTTCGCGCCTACAATCTAAAAAGAAATAATGGCATACACACACATCACAAGCGCACGCACTCAAAGTTGGTCCAGAAGTCCAGTGTCCCCGACGTGTTTTTGTATCGCTTTCAGAACGATACACTGATACCACCAAGTGTTCCCCGCCCAGGATTTTGGTAACATAAAATAGTCTACTTGTTGTCTCCCTTACTTCCTCCCTGTCTTGCGGCGCATTTTCACAAAAGTGGTCTATGGTCCAGCAGTTGCAGCGTTGTTCTCGTGTCTTCTCGTTGGGTGCTGTTTTTCACGCATGCACATAAAAGATGCTAATAATGAAGCTAAATAATCGTACTAATCAATTATTGGACTAATTTTATTGGAC
>NW_024610471.1:0-56899 GCF_016920785.2 Ixodes scapularis
CTTTCACCGAGGCCATAGGCGAGATCGTGGTCACGGTGAACGAATAAAACGGCGCCAAACGTCTCTCGTCAGGCCGTGCTCTCTCCAATAATTCGCTTTCACCGAGGCAATAGGCGAGATCGTGGTCACGGTGAACGAATAAAACCGCGCCAAACGTCTCTCGTCAGGCCGTGCTCTCTCCAATAATTCGCTTTCACCGAGGCAATAGGCGAGATCGTGGTCACGGTGAACGAATAAAACGGCGCCAAACGTCTCTCGTCAGGCCGTACTCTCTCCAATAATTCGCTTTCACCGAGGCAATAGGCGAGATCGTGGTCACGGTGAACGAATAAAACCGCGCCGAACGTCTCTCGTCAGGCCGTGCTTACTCCAATAATTCGCTTTCACCGAGGCAATAGGCGAGATCGTGGTCACGGTGAACGAATAAAACCGCGCCAAACGTCTCTCGTCAGGCCGTGCTCTCTCTAATAATTCGCTTTCACCGAGGCAATAGGCGAGATCGTGGTCACGGTGAACGAATAAAACGGCGCCAAACGTCTCTCGTCAGGCCGTGCTCTCTCCAATAATTCGCTTTCACCGAGGCAATAGGCGAGATCGTGGTCACGGTGAACGAATAAAACCGCGCCAAACGTCTCTCGTCAGGCCGTGCTCTCTCCAATAATTCGCTTTCACCGAGGCAATAGGCGAGATCGTGGTCACGGTGAACGAATAAAACCGCGCCAAACGTCTCTCGTCAGGCCGTGCTCTCTCCAATAATTCGCTTTCACCGAGGCAATAGGCGAGATCGTGGTCACGGTGAACGAATAAAACCGCGCCGAACGTCTCTCGTCAGGCCGTGCTCTCTCCAATAATTCGCTTTCACCGAGGCAACAGGCGAGATCGTGGTCACGGTGAACGAATAAAACGGCGCCAAACGTCTCTCGTCAGGCCGTGCTCTCTCCAATAATTCGCTTTCACCGAGGCAATAGGCGAGATCGTGGTCACGGTGAACGAATAAAACCGCGCCGAACGTCTCTCGTCAGGCCGTGCTCTCTCCAATAATTCGCTTTCACCGAGGCAATAGGCGAGATCGTGGTCACGGTGAACGAATAAAACCGCGCCAAACGTCTCTCGTCAGGCCGTGCTCTCTCCAATAATTCGCTTTCACCGAGGCAATAGGCGAGATCGTGGTCACGGTGAACGAATAAAACCGCGCCGAACGTCTCTCGTCAGGCCGTGCTTACTCCAATAATTCGCTTTCACCGAGGCAATAGGCGAGATCGTGGTCACGGTGAACGAATAAAACCGCGCCGAACGTCTCTCGTCAGGCCGTGCTCTCTCCAATAATTCGCTTTCACCGAGGCAATAGGCGAGATCGTGGTCACGGTGAACGAATAAAACCGCGCCAAACGTCTCTCGTCAGGCCGTGCTCTCTCCAATAATTCGCTTTCACCGAGGCAATAGGCGAGATCGTGGTCACGGTGAACGAATAAAACCGCGCCGAACGTCTCTCGTCAGGCCGTGCTCTCTCCAATAATTCGCTTTCACCGAGGCAATAGGCGAGATCGTGGTCACGGTGAACGAATAAAACCGCGCCAAACGTCTCTCGTCAGGCCGTGCTCTCTCCAATAATTCGCTTTCACCGAGGCAATAGGCGAGATCGTGGTCACGGTGAACGAATAAAACCTCGCCGAACGTCTCTCGTCAGGCCGTGCTCTCTCCAAAAATTCGCTTTCACCGAGGCAATAGGCGAGATCGTGGTCACGGTGAACGAATAAAACCGCGCCAAACGTCTCTCGTCAGGCCGTGCTCTCTCCAATAATTCGCTTTCACCGAGGCAATAGGCGAGATCGTGGTCACGGTGAACGAATAAAACCGCGCCAAACGTCTCTCGTCAGGCCGTGCTCTCTCCAATAATTCGCTTTCACCGAGGCAATAGGCGAGATCGTGGTCACGGTGAACGAATAAAACGGCGCCAAACGTCTCTCGTCAGGCCGTGCTCTCTCCAATAATTCGCTTTCACCGAGGCAATAGGCGAGATCGTGGTCACGGTGAACGAATAAAACCGCGCCAAACGTCTCTCGTCAGGCCGTGCTCTCTCCAATAATTCGCTTTCACCGAGGCAATAGGCGAGATCGTGGTCACGGTGAACGAATAAAACCGCGCAAAACGTCTCTCGTCAGGCCGTGCTCTCTCCAATAATTCGCTTTCACCGAGGCAATAGGCGAAATCGTGGTCACGGTGAACGAATAAAACGGCGCCAAACGTCTCTCGTCAGGCCGTGCTCTCTCCAATAATTCGCTTTCACCGAGGCAATAGGCGAGATCGTGGTCACGGTGAACGAATAAAACCGCGCCGAACGTCTCTCGTCAGGCCGTGCTCTCTCCAATAGTTCTCTTTCACCGAGGCAATAGGCGAGATCGTGGTCACGGTGAACGAATAAAACCGCGCCAAACGTCTCTCGTCAGGCCGTGCTCTCTCCAATAATTCGCTTTCACCGAGGCAATAGGCGAGATCGTGGTCACGGTGAACGAATAAAACCGCGCCGAACGTCTCTCGTCAGGCCGTGCTCTCTCCAATAATTCGCTTTCACCGAGGCAATAGGCGAGATCGTGGTCACGGTGAACGAATAAAACCGCGCCGAACGTCTCTCGTCAGGCCGTGCTCTCTCCAATAATTCGCTTTCACCGTGGCAATAGGCGAGATCGTGGTCACGGTGAACGAATAAAACGGCGCCAAACGTCTCTCGTCAGGCCGTGCTCTCTCCAATAATTCGCTTTCACCGAGGCAATAGGCGAGATCGTGGTCACGGTGAACGAATAAAACCGCGCCGAACGTCTCTCGTCAGGCCGTGCTCTCTCCAATAATTCGCTTTCACCGAGGCAATAGGCGAGATCGTGGTCACAGTGAACGAATAAAACCGCGCCAAACGTCTCTCGTCAGGCCGTGCTCTCTCCAATAATTCGCTTTCACCGAGGCAATAGGCGAGATCGTGGTCACGGTGAACGAATAAAACGGCGCCAAACGTCTCTCGTCAGGCCGTGCTCTCTCCAATAATTCGCTTTCACCGAGGCAATAGGCGAGATCGTGGTCACGGTGAACGAATAAAACCGCGCCGAACGTCTCTCGTCAGGCCGTGCTCTCTCCAATAGTTCTCTTTCACCGATGCAATAGGCGAGATCGTGGTCACGGTGAACGAATAAAACCGCGCCAAACGTCTCTCGTCAGGCCGTGCTCTCTCCAATAATTCGCTTTCACCGAGGCAATAGGCGAGATCGTGGTCACGGTGAACGAATAAAACCGCGCCGAACGTCTCTCGTCAGGCCGTGCTCTCTCCAATAATTCGCTTTCACCGAGGCAATAGGCGAGATCGTGGTCACGGTGAACGAATAAAACCGCGCCGAACGTCTCTCGTCAGGCCGTGCTCTCTCCAATAATTCGCTTTCACCGTGGCAATAGGCGAGATCGTGGTCACGGTGAACGAATAAAACGGCGCCAAACGTCTCTCGTCAGGCCGTGCTCTCTCCAATAATTCGCTTTCACCGAGGCAATAGGCGAGATCGTGGTCACGGTGAACGAATAAAACCGCGCCGAACGTCTCTCGTCAGGCCGTGCTCTCTCCAATAATTCGCTTTCACCGAGGCAATAGGCGAGATCGTGGTCACGGTGAACGAATAAAACCGCGCCAAACGTCTCTCGTCAGGCCGTGCTCTCTCCAATAATTCGCTTTCACCGAGGCAATAGGCGAGATCGTGGTCACGATGAACGAATAAAACGGCGCCAAACGTCTCTCGTCAGGCCGTGCTCTCTCCAATAATTCGCTTTCACCGAGGCAATAGGCGAGATCGTGGTCACGGTGAACGAATAAAACCGCGCCGAACGTCTCTCGTCAGGCCGTGCTCTCTCCAATAATTCGCTTTCACCGAGGCAATAGGCGAGATCGTGGTCACAGTGAACGAATAAAACGTCGCCAAACGTCTCTCGTCAGGCCGTGCTCTCTCCAATAATTCGCTTTCACCGAGGCAATAGGCGAGATCGTGGTCACGGTGAACGAATAAAACCGCGCCCAACGTCTCTCGTCAGGCTGTGCTCTCTCCAATAATTCGCTTTCACCGAGGCAATAGGCGAGATCGTGGTCACGGTGAACGAATAAAACCGCGCCGAACGTCTCTCGTCAGGCCGTGCTCTCTCCAATAATTCGCTTTCACCGAGGCAATAGGCGAGATCGTGGTCACGGTGAACGAATAAAACCGCGCCAAACGTCTCTCGTCAGGCCGTGCTCTCTCCAATAATTCGCTTTCACCGAGGCAATAGGCGAGATCGTGGTCACGGTGAACGAATAAAACCGCGCCAAACGTCTCTTGTCAGGCCGTGCTCTCTCCAATAATTCGCTTTCACCGAGGCAATAGGCGAGATCGTGGTCACGGTGAACGAATAAAACCGCGCCGAACGTCTCTCGTCAGGCCGTGCTCTCTCCAATAATTCGCTTTCACCGAGGCAATAGGCGAGATCGTGGTCACGGTGAACGAATAAAACCGCGCCAAACGTCTCTCGTCAGGCCGTGCTCTCTCCAATAATTCGCTTTCACCGACGCAATAGGCGAGATCGTGGTCACGGTGAACGAATAAAACCGCGCCGAACGTCTCTCGTCAGGCCGTGCTCTCTCCAATAATTCGCTTTCACCGAGGCAATAGGCGAGATCGTGGTCACGGTGAACGAATAAAACCGCGCCAAACGTCTCTCGTCAGGCCGTGCTCTCTCCAATAATTCGCTTTCACCGAGGCAATAGGCGAGATCGTGGTCACGGTGAACGAATAAAACCGCGCCAAACGTCTCTCGTCAGGCCGTGCTCTCTCCAATAATTCGCTTTCACCGAGGCAATAGGCGAGATCGTGGTCACGGTGAACGAATAAAACCGCGCCAAACGTCTCTTGTCAGGCCGTGCTCTCTCCAATAATTCGCTTTCACCGAGGCAAAAGGCGAGATCGTGGTCACGGTGAACGAATAAAACGGCGGCAAACGTCTCTCGTCAGGCCGTGCTCTCTCCAATAATTCGCTTTCACCGAGGCAATAGGCGAGATCGTGGTCACGGTGAACGAATAAAACCGCGCCGAACGTCTCTCGTCAGGCCGTGCTCTCTCCAATAATTCGCTTTCACCGAGGCAATAGGCGAGATCGTGGTCACGGTGAACGAATAAAACCGCGCCGAACGTCTCTCGTCAGGCCGTGCTCTCTCCAATAATTCGCTTTCACCGAGGCAATAGGCGAGATCGTGGTCACGGTGAACGAATAAAACCGCGCCGAACGTCTCTCGTCAGGCCGTGCTTTCTCCAATAATTCGCTTTCACCGAGGCAATAGGCGAGATCGTGGTCACGGTGAACGAATAAAACCGCGCCAAACGTCTCTCGTCAGGCCGTGCTCTCTCCAATAATTCGCTTTCACCGAGGCAATAGGCGAGATCGTGGTCACGGTGAACGAATAAAACCGCGCCGAACGTCTCTCGTCAGGCCGTGCTATCTCCAATAATTCGCTTTCACCGAGGCAATAGGCGAGATCGTGGTCACGGTGAACGAATAAAACGGCGCCAAACGTCTCTCGTCAGGCCGTGCTCTCTCCAATAATTCGCTTTCACCGAGGCAATAGGCGAGATCGTGGTCACGGTGAACGAATAAAACCGCGCCGAACGTCTCTCGTCAGGCCGTGCTCTCTCCAATAATTCGCTTTCACCGAGGCAATAGGCGAGATCGTGGTCACGGTGAACGAATAAAACGGCGCCAAACGTCTCTCGTCAGGCCGTGCTCTCTCCAATAATTCGCTTTCACCGAGGCAATAGGCGAGATCGTGGTCACGGTGAACGAATAAAACCGTGCCGAACGTCTCTCGTCAGGCTGTGCTCTCTCCAATAATTCGCTTTCACCGAGGCAATAGGCGAGATCGTGGTCACGGTGAACGAATAAAACCGCGCCGAACGTCTCTCGTCAGGCCGTGCTCTCTCCAATAATTCGCTTTCACCGAGGCAATAGGCGAGATCGTGGTCACGGTGAACGAATAAAACCGCGCCAAACGTCTCTCGTCAGGCCGTGCTCTCTCCAATAATTCGCTTTCACCGAGGCAATAGGCGAGATCGTGGTCACGGTGAACGAATAAAACCGCGCCAAACGTCTCTCGTCAGGCCGTGCTCTCTCCAATAATTCGCTTTCACCGAGGCAATAGGCGAGATCGTGGACACGGTGAACGAATAAAACCGCGCCAAACGTCTCTCGTCAGGCCGTGCTCTCTCCAATAATTCGCTTTCACCGAGGCAATAGGCGAGATCGTGGTCACGGTGAACGAATAAAACCGCGCCGAACGTCTCTCGTCAGGCCGTGCTCTCTCCAATAATTCGCTTTCACCGAGGCAATAGGCGAGATCGTGGTCACGGTGAACGAATAAAACCGCGCCAAACGTCTCTCGTCAGGCCGTGCTCTCTCCAATAATTCGCTTTCACCGAGGCAATAGGCGAGATCGTGGTCACGGTGAACGAATAAAACCGCGCCAAACGTCTCTCGTCAGGCCGTGCTCTCTCCAATAATTCGCTTTCACCGAGGCAATAGGCGAGATCGTGGTCACGGTGAACGAATAAAACCGCGCCGAACGTCTCTCGTCAGGCCGTGCTCTCTCCAATAATTCGCTTTCACCGAGGCAATAGGCGAGATCGTGGTCACGGTGAACGAATAAAACGGCGCCAAACGTCTCTCGTCAGGCCGTGCTCTCTCGAATAATTCGCTTTCACCGAGGCAATAGGCGAGATCGTGGTCACGGTGAACGAATAAAACCGCGCCGAACGTCTCTCGTCAGGCCGTGCTCTCTCCAATAATTCGCTTTCACCAAGGCAATAGGCGAGATCGTGGTCACGGTGAACGAATAAAACGGCGCCAAACGTCTCTCGTCAGGCCGTGCTCTCTCCAATAATTCGCTTTCACCGAGGCAATAGGCGAGATCGTGGTCACGGTGAACGAATAAAACCGCGCCGAACGTCTCTCGTCAGGCCGTGCTCTCTCCAATAATTCGCTTTCACCGAGGCAATAGGCGAGATCGTGGTCACGGTGAACGAATAAAACCGCGCCAAACGTCTCTCGTCAGGCCGTGCTCTCTCCAATAATTCGCTTTCACCGAGGCAATAGGCGAGATCGTGGTCACGGTGAACGAATAAAACCGCGCCGAACGTCTCTCGTCAGGCCGTGCTCTCTCCAATAATTCGCTTTCACCGAGGCAATAGGCGAGATCGTGGTCACGGTGAACGAATAAAACCGCGCTGAACGTCTCTCGTCAGGCCGTGCTCTCTCCAATAATTCGCTTTCACCGAGGCAATAGGCGAGATCGTGGTCACGGTGAACGAATAAAACCGCGCCGAACGTCTCTCGTCAGGCCGTGCTTTCTCCAATAATTCGCTTTCACCGAGGCAATAGGCGAGATCGTGGTCACGGTGAACGAATAAAACCGCGCCAAACGTCTCTCGTCAGGCCGTGCTCTCTCCAATAATTCGCTTTCACCGAGGCAATAGGCGAGATCGTGGTCACGGTGAACGAATAAAACCGCGCCGAACGTCTCTCGTCAGGCCGTGCTATCTCCAATAATTCGCTTTCACCGAGGCAATAGGCGAGATCGTGGTCACGGTGAACGAATAAAACGGCGCCAAACGTCTCTCGTCAGGCCGTGCTCTCTCCAATAATTCGCTTTCACCGAGGCAATAGGCGAGATCGTGGTCACGGTGAACGAATAAAACCGCGCCGAACGTCTCTCGTCAGGCCGTGCTCTCTCCAATAATTCGCTTTCACCGAGGCAATAGGCGAGATCGTGGTCACGGTGAACGAATAAAACGGCGCCAAACGTCTCTCGTCAGGCCGTGCTCTCTCCAATAATTCGCCTTCACCGAGGCAATAGGCGAGATCGTGGTCACGGTGAACGAATAAAACCGCGCCGAACGTCTCTCGTCAGGCCGTGCTCTCTCCAATAATTCGCTTTCACCGAGGCAATTGGCGAGATCGTGGTCACGGTGAACGAATAAAACCGCGCCAAACGTCTCTCGTCAGGCCGTGCTCTCTCCAATAATTCGCTTTCACCGAGGCAATAGGCGAGATCGTGGTCACGGTGAACGAATAAAACCGCGCCGAACGTCTCTCGTCAGGCCGTGCTCTCTCCAATAATTCGCCTTCACCGAGGCAATAGGCGAGATCGTGGTCACGGTGAACGAATAAAACCGCGCCGAACGTCATTCGTCAGGCCGTGCTCTCTCCAATAATTCGCTTTCACCGAGGCAATAGGCGAGATCGTGGTCACGGTGAACGAATAAAACCGCGCCGAACGTCTCTCGTCAGGCCGTGCTCTCTCCAATAATTCGCTTTCACCGAGGCAATAGGCGAGATCGTGGTAGCGGTGAACGAATAAAACGGCGCCAAACGTCTCTCGTCAGGCCGTGCTCTCTCCAATAATTCGCTTTCACCGAGGCAATAGGCGAGATCGTGGTCACGGTGAACGAATAAAACGGCGCCAAACGTCTCTCGTCAGGCCGTGCTCTCTCCAATAATTCGCTTTCACCGAGGCAATAGGCGAGATCGTGGTCACGGTGAACGAATAAAACCGCGCCAAACGTCTCTCGTCAGGCCGTGCTCTCTCCAATAATTCGCTTTCACCGAGGCAATAGGCGAGATCGTGGTCACGGTGAACGAATAAAACCGCGCCAAACGTCTCTCGTCAGGCCGTGCTCTCTCCAATAATTTGCTTTCACCGAGGCAATAGGCGAGATCGTGGTCACGGTGAACGAATAAAACCGCTCCGAACGTCTCTCGTCAGGCCGTGCTTACTCCAATAATTCGCTTTCACCGAGGCAATAGGCGAGATCGTGGTCACGGTGAACGAATAAAACCGCGCCAAACGTCTCTCGTCAGGCCGTGCTCTCTCCAATAATTCGCTTTCACCGAGGCAATAGGCGAGATCGTGGTCACGGTGAACGAATAAAACGGCGCCAAACGTCTCTCGTCAGGCCGTGCTCTCTCCAATAATTCGCTTTCACCGAGGCAATAGGCGAGATCGTGGTCACGGTGAACGAATAAAACCGCGCCAAACGTCTCTCGTCAGGCCGTGCTCTCTCCAATAATTCGCTTTCACCGAGGCAATAGGCGAGATCGTGGTCACGGTGAACGAATAAAACCGCGCCAAACGTCTCTCGTCAGGCCGTGCTCTCTCCAATAATTCGCTTTCACCGAGGCAATAGGCGAGATCGTGGTCACGGTGAACGAATAAAACGGCGCCAAACGTCTCTCGTCAGGCCGTGCTCTCTCCAATAATTCGCTTTCACCGAGGCAATAGCCGAGATCGTGGTCACGGTGAACGAATAAAACCGCGCCAAACGTCTCTCGTCAGGCCGTGCTCTCTCCAATAATTCGCTTTCACCGAGGCAATAGGCGAGATCGTGGTCACGGTGAACGAATAAAACGGCGCCAAACGTCTCTCGTCAGGCCGTGCTCTCTCCAATAATTCGCTTTCACCGAGGCAATAGCCGAGATCGTGGTCACGGTGAACGAATAAAACCGCGCCAAACGTCTCTCCTCAGGCCGTGCTCTCTCCAATATTTCGCTTTCACCGAGGCAATAGGCGAGATCGTGGTCACGGTGAACAAATAAAATGGCGCCAAACGTCTCTCGTCAGGCCGTGCTCTCTCCAATAATTCGCTTTCACCGAGGCAATAGCCGAGATCGTGGTCACGGTGAACGAATAAAACCGCGCCAAACGTCTCTCGTCAGGCCGTGCTCTCTCCAAAAATTCGCTTTCACCGAGGCAATAGGCGAGATCGTGGTCACGGTGAACGAATAAAACCGCGCCGAACGTCTCTCGTCAGGCCGTGCTCTCTCCAATATTCGCTTTCACCGAGGCAATAGGCGAGATCGTGGTCACGGTGAACGAATAAAACCGCGCCAAACGTCTCTCGTCAGGCCGTGCTCTCTCCAATAATTCGCTTTCACCGAGGCAATAGGCGAGATCGTGGTCACGGTGAACGAATAAAACCGCGCCGAACGTCTCTCGTCAGGCCGTGCTCTCTCCAATAATTCGCTTTCACCGAGGCAATAGGCGAGATCGTGGTCACGGTGAACGAATAAAACCGCGCCGAACGTCTCTCGTCAGGCCGTGCTCTCTCCAATAATTCGCTTTCACCGAGGCAATAGGCGAGATCGTGGTCACGGTGAACGAATAAAACCGCGCCGAACGTCTCTCGTCAGGCCGTGCTCTCTCCAATAATTCGCTTTCACTGAGGCAATAGGCGAGATCGTGGTCACGGTGAACGAATAAAACCGCGCCGAACGTCTCTCGTCAGGCCGTGCTCTCTCCAATAATTCGCTTTCACCGAGGCAATAGGCGAGATCGTGGTCACGGTGAACAAATAAAACCGCGCCAAACGTCTCTCGTCAGGCCGTGCTCTCTCCAATAATTCGCTTTCACCGAGGCAATAGGCGAGATCGTGGTCACGGTGAACGAATAAAACCGCGCCGAACGTCTCTCGTCAGGCCGTGCTCTCTCCAATAATTCGCTTTCACCGAGGCAATAGGCGAGATCGTGGTCACGGTGAACGAATAAAACCGCGCCGAACGTCTCTCGTCAGGCCGTGCTCTCTCCAATAATTCGCTTTCACCGAGGCAATAGGCGAGATCGTGGACACGGTGAACGAATAAAACCGCGCCGAACGTCTCTCGTCAGGCCGTGCTTTCTCCAATAATTCGCTTTCACCGAGGCAATAGGCGAGATCGTGGTCACGGTGAACGAATAAAACCGCGCCAAACGTCTCTCGTCAGGCCGTGCTCTCTCCAATAATTCGCTTTCACCGAGGCAATAGGCGAGATCGTGGTCACGGTGAACGAATAAAACCGCGCCGAACGTCTCTCGTCAGGCCGTGCTATCTCCAATAATTCGCTTTCACCGAGGCAATAGGCGAGATCGTGGTCACGGTGAACGAATAAAACGGCGCCAAACGTCTCTCGTCAGGCCGTGCTCTCTCCAATAATTCGCTTTCACCGAGGCAATAGGCGAGATCGTGGTCACGGTGAACGAATAAAACCGCGCCGAACGTCTCTCGTCAGGCCGTGCTCTCTCCAATAATTCGCTTTCACCGAGGCAATAGGCGAGATCGTGGTCACGGTGAACGAATAAAACGGCGCCAAACGTCTCTCGTCAGGCCGTGCTCTCTCCAATAATTCGCCTTCACCGAGGCAATAGGCGAGATCGTGGTCACGGTGAACGAATAAAACCGCGCCGAACGTCTCTCGTCAGGCCGTGCTCTCTCCAATAATTCGCTTTCACCGAGGCAATTGGCGAGATCGTGGTCACGGTGAACGAATAAAACCGCGCCAAACGTCTCTCGTCAGGCCGTGCTCTCTCCAATAATTCGCTTTCACCGAGGCAATAGGCGAGATCGTGGTCACGGTGAACGAATAAAACCGCGCCGAACGTCTCTCGTCAGGCCGTGCTCTCTCCAATAATTCGCCTTCACCGAGGCAATAGGCGAGATCGTGGTCACGGTGAACGAATAAAACCGCGCCGAACGTCATTCGTCAGGCCGTGCTCTCTCCAATAATTCGCTTTCACCGAGGCAATAGGCAAGATCGTGGTCACGGTGAACGAATAAAACCGCGCCGAACGTCTCTCGTCAGGCCGTGCTCTCTCCAATAATTCGCTTTCACCGAGGCAATAGGCGAGATCGTGGTAGCGGTGAACGAATAAAACGGCGCCAAACGTCTCTCGTCAGGCCGTGCTCTCTCCAATAATTCGCTTTCACCGAGGCAATAGGCGAGATCGTGGTCACGGTGAACGAATAAAACGGCGCCAAACGTCTCTCGTCAGGCCGTGCTCTCTCCAATAATTCGCTTTCACCGAGGCAATAGGCGAGATCGTGGTCACGGTGAACGAATAAAACCGCGCCAAACGTCTCTCGTCAGGCCGTGCTCTCTCCAATAATTCGCTTTCACCAAGGCAATAGGCGAGATCGTGGTCACGGTGAACGAATAAAACCGCGCCAAACGTCTCTCGTCAGGCCGTGCTCTCTCCAATAATTTGCTTTCACCGAGGCAATAGGCGAGATCGTGGTCACGGTGAACGAATAAAACCGCTCCGAACGTCTCTCGTCAGGCCGTGCTTACTCCAATAATTCGCTTTCACCGAGGCAATAGGCGAGATCGTGGTCACGGTGAACGAATAAAACCGCGCCAAACGTCTCTCGTCAGGCCGTGCTCTCTCCAATAATTCGCTTTCACCGAGGCAATAGGCGAGATCGTGGTCACGGTGAACGAATAAAACGGCGCCAAACGTCTCTCGTCAGGCCGTGCTCTCTCCAATAATTCGCTTTCACCGAGGCAATAGGCGAGATCGTGGTCACGGTGAACGAATAAAACCGCGCCAAACGTCTCTCGTCAGGCCGTGCTCTCTCCAATAATTCGCTTTCACCGAGGCAATAGGCGAGATCGTGGTCACGGTGAACGAATAAAACCGCGCCAAACGTCTCTCGTCAGGCCGTGCTCTCTCCAATAATTCGCTTTCACCGAGGCAATAGGCGAGATCGTGGTCACGGTGAACGAATAAAACGGCGCCAAACGTCTCTCGTCAGGCCGTGCTCTCTCCAATAATTCGCTTTCACCGAGGCAATAGCCGAGATCGTGGTCACGGTGAACGAATAAAACCGCGCCAAACGTCTCTCGTCAGGCCGTGCTCTCTCCAATAATTCGCTTTCACCGAGGCAATAGGCGAGATCGTGGTCACGGTGAACGAATAAAACGGCGCCAAACGTCTCTCGTCAGGCCGTGCTCTCTCCAATAATTCGCTTTCACCGAGGCAATAGCCGAGATCGTGGTCACGGTGAACGAATAAAACCGCGCCGAACGTCTCTCGTCAGGCCGTGCTCTCTCCAATAATTCGCTTTCACCGAGGCAATAGGCGAGATCGTGGTCACGGTGAACGAATAAAACCGCGCCGAACGTCTCTCGTCAGGCCGTGCTCTCTCCAATAATTCGCTTTCACTGAGGCAATAGGCGAGATCGTGGTCACGGTGAACGAATAAAACCGCGCCGAACGTCTCTCGTCAGGCCGTGCTCTCTCCAATAATTCGCTTTCACCGAGGCAATAGGCGAGATCGTGGTCACGGTGAACAAATAAAACCGCGCCAAACGTCTCTCGTCAGGCCGTGCTCTCTCCAATAATTCGCTTTCACCGAGGCAATAGGCGAGATCGTGGTCACGGTGAACGAATAAAACCGCGCCGAACGTCTCTCGTCAGGCCGTGCTCTCTCCAATAATTCGCTTTCACCGAGGCAATAGGCGAGATCGTGGTCACGGTGAACGAATAAAACCGCGCCGAACGTCTCTCGTCAGGCCGTGCTCTCTCCAATAATTCGCTTTCACCGAGGCAATAGGCGAGATCGTGGTCACGGTGAACGAATAAAACCACGCCGAACGTCTCTCGTCAGGCCGTGCTCTCTCCAATAATTCGCTTTCACCGAGGCAATAGGCGAGATCGTGGTCACGGTGAACGAATAAAACCACGCCGAACGTCTCTCGTCAGGCCGTGCTCTCTCCAATAATTCGCTTTCACCGAGGCAATAGGCGAGATCGTGGTCACGGTGAACGAATAAAACCGCGCCAAACGTCTCTCGTCAGGCCGTGCTCTCTCCAATAATTCGCTTTCACCGAGGCAATAGGCGAGATCGTGGTCACGGTGAACGAATAAAACCGCGCCGAACGTCTCTCGTCAGGCCGTGCTCTCTCCAATAATTCGCTTTCACCGAGGCAATAGGAGAGATCGTGGTCACGGTGAACGAATAAAACCGCGCCGAACGTCTCTCGTCAGGCCGTGCTCTCTCCAATAATTCGCTTTCACCGAGGCAATAGGCGAGATCGTGGTCACGGTGAACGAATAAAACCGCGCCGAACGTCTCTCGTCAGGCCGTGCTCTCTCCAATAATTCGCTTTCACCGAGGCAATAGGCGAGATCGTGGTCACGGTGAACGAATAAAACCGCGCCAAACGTCTCTCGTCAGGCCGTGCTCTCTCCAATAATTCGCTTTCACCGAGGCAATAGGCGAGATCGTGGTCACGGTGAACGAATAAAACCGCGCCGAACGTCTCTCGTCAGGCCGTGCTCTCTCCAATAATTCGCTTTCACCGAGGCAATAGGCGAGATCGTGGTCACGGTGAACGAATAAAACGGCTCCAAACGTCTCTCGTCAGGCCGTGCTCTCTCCAATAATTCGCTTTCACCGAGGCAATAGGCGAGATCGTGGTCACGGTGAACGAATAAAACCGCGCCGAACGTCTCTCGTCAGGCCGTGCTCTCTCCAATAATTCGCTTTCAACGAGGCAATAGGCGAGATCTTGGTCACGGTGAACGAATAAAACGGCGCCAAACGTCTCTCGTCAGGCCGTGCTCTCTCCAATAATTCGCTTTCACCGAGGCAATAGGCGAGATCGTGGTCACGGTGAACGAATAAAACCGCGCCGAACGTCTCTCGTCAGGCCGTGCTCTCTCCAATAATTCGCTTTCACCGAGGGAATAGGCGACATCGTGGTCACGGTGAACGAATAAAACCGCGCCAAACGTCTCTCGTCAGGCCGTGCTCTCTCCAATAATTCGCTTTCACCGAGGCAATAGGCGAGATCGTGGTCACGGTGAACGAATAAAACCGCGCCGAACGTCTCTCGTCAGGCCGTGCTCTCTCCAATAATTCGCTTTCACCGAGGCAATAGGCGAGATCGTGGTCACGGTGAACGAATAAAACCGTGCCGAACGTCCCTCGTCAGGCCGTGCTCTCTCCAATAATTCGCTTTCACCGAGGCAATAGGCGAGATCGTGGTCACGGTGAACGAATAAAACCGCGCCGAACGTCTCTCGTCAGGCCGTGCTCTCTCCAATAATTCGCTTTCACCAAGGCAATAGGCGAGATCGTGGTAGCGGTGAACGAATAAAACGGCGCCAAACGTCTCTCGTCAGGCCGTGCTCTCTCCAATAATTCGCTTTCACCGAGGCAATAGGCGAGATCGTGGTCACGGTGAACGAATAAAACCGCGCCGAACATCTCTCGTCAGGCCGTGCTCTCTCCAATAATTCGCTTTCACCGAGGCAATAGGCGAGATCGTGGTCACGGTGAACGAATAAAACGGCGCCAAACGTCTCTCGTCAGGCCGTGCTCTCTCCAATAATTCGCTTTCACCGAGGCAATAGGCGAGATCGTGGTCACGGTGAACGAATAAAACCGCGCCGAACGTCTCTCGTCAGGCCGTGCTCTCTCCAATAATTCGCTTTCACCGAGGCAATAGGCGAGATCGTGGTCACGGTGAACGAATAAAACCGCGCCAAACGTCTCTCGTCAGGCCGTGCTCTCTCCAATAATTCGCTTTCACCGAGGCAATAGGCGAGATCGTGGTCACGGTGAACGAATAAAACCGCGCCAAACGTCTCTCGTCAGGCCGTGCTCTCTCCAATAATTCGCTTTCACCGAAGCAATAGGCGAGATCGTGGTCACGGTGAACGAATAAAACCGCGCCGAACGTCTCTCGTCAGGCCGTGCTCTCTCCAATAATTCGCTTTCACCGAGGCAATAGGAGAGATCGTGGTCACGGTGAACGAATAAAACCGCGCCGAACGTCTCTCGTCAGGCCGTGCTCTCTCCAATAATTCGCTTTCACCGAGGCAATAGGCGAGATCGTGGTCACGGTGAACGAATAAAACGGCGCCAAACGTCTCTCGTCAGGCCGTGCTCTCTCCAATAATTCGCTTTCACCGAGGCAATAGGCGAGATCGTGGTCACGGTGAACGAATAAAACGGCGCCAAACGTCTCTCGTCAGGCTGTGCTCTCTCCAATAATTCGCTTTCACCGAGGCAATAGGCGAGATCGTGGTCACGGTGAACGAATAAAACGGCGCCAAACGTCTCTCGTCAGGCCGTGCTCTCTCCAATAATTCGCTTTCACCGAGGCAATAGGCGAGATCGTGGTCACGGTGAACGAATAAAACCGCGCCGAACGTCTCTCGTCAGGCCGTGCTCTCTCCAATAATTCGCTTTCACCGAGGCAATAGGCGAGATCGTGGTCACGGTGAACGAATAAAACCGCGCCAAACGTCTCTCGTCAGGCCGTGCTCTCTCCAATAATTCGCTTTCACCGAGGCAATAGGCGAGATCGTGGTCACGGTGAACGAATAAAACCGCGCCAAACGTCCTCTCGTCAGGCCGTGCTCTCTCCAATAATTCGCTTTCACCGAGGCAATAGGCGAGATCGTGGTCACGGTGAACGAATAAAACCGCGCCGAACGTCTCTCGTCAGGCCGTGCTCTCTCCAATAATTCGCTTTCACCGAGGCAATAGGAGAGATCGTGGTCACGGTGAACGAATAAAACCGCGCCGAACGTCTCTCGTCAGGCCGTGCTCTCTCCCAATAATTCGCTTTCACTGAGGCAATAGGCGAGATCGTGGTCACGGTGAACGAATAAAACGGCGCCAAACGTCTCAAGTCAGGCCGTGCTCTCTCCAATAATTCGCTTTCACCGAGGCAATAGGCGAGATCGTGGTCACGGTGAACGAATAAAACCGCGCCGAACGTCTCTCGTCAGGCCGTGCTCTCTCCAATAATTCGCTTTCACCGAGGCAATAGGCGAGATCGTGGTCACGGTGAACGGATAAAACCGCGCCAAACGTCTCTCGTCAGGCCGTGCTCTCTCCAATAATTCGCTTTCACCGAGGCAATAGGCGAGATCGTGGTCACGGTGAACGAATAAAACCGCGCCGAACGTCTCTCGTCAGGCCGTGCTCTCTCCAATAATTCGCTTTCACCGAGGCAATAGGCGAGATCGTGGTCACGGTGAACGAATAAAACCGCGCCGAACGTCTCTCGTCAGGCCGTGCTCTCTCCAATAATTCGCTTTCACCGAGGCAATAGGCGAGATCGTGGTCACGGTGAACGAATAAAACCGCGCCAAACGTCTCTCGTCAGGCCGTGCTCTCTCCAATAATTCGCTTTCACCGAGGCAATAGGCGAGATCGTGGTCACGGTGAACGAATACAACCGCGCCGAACGTCTCTCGTCAGGCCGTGCTATCTCCAATAATTCGCTTTCACCGAGGCAATAGGCGAGATCGTGGTCACGGTGAACGAATAAAACGGCGCCAAACGTCTCTCGTCAGGCCGTGCTCTCTCCAATAATTCGCTTTCACCGAGGCAATAGGCGAGATCGTGGTCACGGTGAACGAATAAAACCGCGCCGAACGTCTCTTGTCAGGCCGTGCTCTCTCCAATAATTCGCTTTCACCGAGGCAATAGGCGAGATCGTGGTCAAGGTGAACGAATAAAACGGCGCCAAACGTCTCTCGTCAGGCCGTGCTCTCTCCAATAATTCGCTTTCACCGAGGCAATAGGCGAGATCGTGGTCACGGTGAACGAATAAAACCGCGCCGAACGTCTCTCGTCAGGCCGTGCTCTCTCCAATAATTCGCTTTCACCGAGGCAATAGGCGAGATCGTGGTCACGGTGAACGAATAAAACCGCGCCAAACGTCTCTCGTCAGGCCGTGCTCTCTCCAATAATTCGCTTTCACCGAGGCAATAGGCGAGATCGTGGTCACGGTGAACGAATAAAACCGCGCCGAACGTCTCTCGTCAGGCCGTGCTCACTCCAATAATTCGCCTTCACCGAGGCAATAGGCGAGATCGTGGTCACGGTGAACGAATAAAACCGCGCCGAACGTCCCTCGTCAGGCCGTGCTCTCTCCAATAATTCGCTTTCACCGATGCAATAGGCGAGATCGTGGTCACGGTGAACGAATAAAACCGCGCCGAACGTCTCTCGTCAGGCCGTGCTCTCTCCAATAATTCGCTTTCACCGAGGCAATAGGCGAGATCGTGGTCACGGTGAACGAATAAAACCGCGCCAAACGTCTCTCGTCAGGCCGTGCTCTCTCGAATAATTCGCTTTCACCGAGGCAATAGGCGAGATCGTGGTCACGGTGAACGAATAAAACCGCGCCGAGCGTCTCTCGTCAGGCCGTGCTCTCTCCAATAATTCGCTTTCACCGAGGCAATAGGCGAGATCGTGGTCACGGTGAACGAATAAAACGGCGCCAAACGTCTCTCGTCAGGCCGTGCTCTCTCCAATAATTCGCTTTCGCCGAGGCAATAGGCGAGATCGTGGTCAAGGTGAACGAATAAAACGGCGCCAAACGTCTCTCGTCAGGCCGTGCTCTCTCCAATAATTCGCTTTCACCGAGGCAATAGGCGAGATCGTGGTCACGGTGAACGAATAAAACCGCGCCGAACGTCTCTCGTCAGGCCGTGCTTACTCCAATAATTCGCTTTCACCGAGGCAATAGGCGAGATCGTGGTCACGGTGAACGAATAAAACCGCGCCAAACGTCTCTCGTCAGGCCGTGCTCTCTCCAATAATTCGCTTTCACCGAGGCAATAGGCGAGATCGTGCTCACGGTGAACGAATAAAACGGCGCCAAACGTCTCTCGTCAGGCCGTGCTCTCTCCAATAATTCGCTTTCACCGAGGCAATAGCCGAGATCGTGGTCACGGTGAACGAATAAAACCGCGCCAAACGTCTCTCGTCAGACCGTGCTCTCTCCAATAATTCGCTTTCACCGAGGCAATAGGCGAAATCGTGGTCACGGTGAACGAATAAAACGGCGCCAAACGTCTCTCGTCAGGCCGTGCTCTCTCCAATAATTCGCTTTCACCGAGGCAATTGGCGAGATCGTGGTCACGGTGAACGAATAAAACGGCGCCAAGCGTCTCTCGTCAGGCCGTGCTCTCTCCAATAATTCGCTTTCACCGAGGCAATAGGCGAGATCGTGGTCACGGTGAACGAATAAAACGGCGCCAAACGTCTCTCGTCAGGCCGTGCTCTCTCCAATAATTCGCTTTCACCGAGGCAATAGGCGAGATCGTGGTCACGGTGAACGAATAAAACCGCGCCGAACGTCTCTCGTCAGGCCGTGCTCTCTCCAATAATTCGCTTTCACTGAGGCAATAGGCGAGATCGTGGTCACGGTGAACGAATAAAACGGCGCCAAACGTCTCTCGTCAGGCCGTGCTCTCTCCAATAATTCGCTTTCACCGAGGCAATAGGCGAGATCGTGGTCACGGTGAACGGATAAAACCGCGCCAAACGTCTCTCGTCAGGCCGTGCTCTCTCCAATAATTCGCTTTCACCGAGGCAATAGGCAAGATCGTGGTCACGGTGAACGAATAAACCCGCTCCGAACGTCTCTCGTCAGGCCGTGCTCTCTCCAATAATTCGCTTTCACCGAGGCAATAGGCGAGATCGTGGTCACGGTGAACGAATAAAACCGCGCCAAACGTCTCTCGTCAGGCCGTGCTCTCTCCAATAATTCGCTTTCACCGAGGCAATAGGCGAGATCGTGGTCACGGTGAACGAATAAAACCGCGCCGAACGTCTCTCGTCAGGCCGTGCTCACTCCAATAATTCGCCTTCACCGAGGCAATAGGCGAGATCGTGGTCACGGTGAACGAATAAAACCGCGCCGAACGTCCCTCGTCAGGCCGTGCTCTCTCCAATAATTCGCTTTCACCGATGCAATAGGCGAGATCGTGGTCACGGTGAACGAATAAAACCGCGCCGAACGTCTCTCGTCAGGCCGTGCTCTCTCCAATAATTCGCTTTCACCGAGGCAATAGGCGAGATCGTGGTCACGGTGAACGAATAAAACCGCGCCAAACGTCTCTCGTCAGGCCGTGCTCTCTCGAATAATTCGCTTTCACCGAGGCAATAGGCGAGATCGTGGTCACGGTGAACGAATAAAACCGCGCCGAACGTCTCTCGTCAGGCCGTGCTCTCTCCAATAATTCGCTTTCACCGAGGCAATAGGCGAGATCGTGGTCACGGTGAACGAATAAAACGGCGCCAAACGTCTCTCGTCAGGCCGTGCTCTCTCCAATAATTCGCTTTCACCGAGGCAATAGGCGAGATCGTGGTCAAGGTGAACGAATAAAACGGCGCCAAACGTCTCTCGTCAGGCCGTGCTCTCTCCAATAATTCGCTTTCACCGAGGCAATAGGCGAGATCGTGGTCACGGTGAACGAATAAAACCGCGCCGAACGTCTCTCGTCAGGCCGTGCTTACTCCAATAATTCGCTTTCACCGAGGCAATAGGCGAGATCGTGGTCACGGTGAACGAATAAAACCGCGCCAAACGTCTCTCGTCAGGCCGTGCTCTCTCCAATAATTCGCTTTCACCGAGGCAATAGGCGAGATCGTGCTCACGGTGAACGAATAAAACGGCGCCAAACGTCTCTCGTCAGGCCGTGCTCTCTCCAATAATTCGCTTTCACCGAGGCAATAGCCGAGATCGTGGTCACGGTGAACGAATAAAACCGCGCCAAACGTCTCTCGTCAGACCGTGCTCTCTCCAATAATTCGCTTTCACCGAGGCAATAGGCGAAATCGTGGTCACGGTGAACGAATAAAACGGCGCCAAACGTCTCTCGTCAGGCCGTGCTCTCTCCAATAATTCGCTTTCACCGAGGCAATTGGCGAGATCGTGGTCACGGTGAACGAATAAAACGGCGCCAAGCGTCTCTCGTCAGGCCGTGCTCTCTCCAATAATTCGCTTTCACCGAGGCAATAGGCGAGATCGTGGTCACGGTGAACGAATAAAACGGCGCCAAACGTCTCTCGTCAGGCCGTGCTCTCTCCAATAATTCGCTTTCACCGAGGCAATAGGCGAGATCGTGGTCACGGTGAACGAATAAAACGGCGCCAAACGTCTCTCGTCAGGCCGTGCTCTCTCCAATAATTCGCTTTCACCGAGGCAATAGGCGAGATCCTGGTCACGGTGAACGAATAAAACGGCGCCAAACGTCTCTCGTCAGGCCGTGCTCTCTCCAATAATTCGCTTTCACCGAGGCAATAGGCGAGATCGTGGTCACGGTGAACGAATAAAACCGCGCCGAACGTCTCTCGTTAGGCCGTGCTCTCTCCAATAATTCGCTTTCACCGAGGCAATAGGCGAGATTGTGGTCACGGTGAACCAATAAAACCGCGCCAAACGTCTCTCGTCAGGCCGTGCTCTCTCCAATAATTCGCTTTCACCGAGGCAATAGGCGAGATCGTGGTCACGGTGAACGAATAAAACGGCGCCAAACGTCTCTCGTCAGGCCGTGCTCTCTCCAATAATTCGCTTTCACCGAGGCAATAGGCGAGATCGTGGTCACTGTGAACGAATAAAACGGCGCCAAACGTCTCTCGTCAGGCCGTGCTCTCTCCAATAATTCGCTTTCCCCGAGGCAATAGGCGAGATCGTGGTCACGGTGAACGAATAAAACTGCGCCAAACGTCTCTCGTCAGGCCGTGCTCTCTCCAATAATTCGTTTTCACCGAGGCAATAGGCGAGATCGTGGTCACGGTGAACGAATAAAACGGCGCCAAACGTCTCTCGTCAGGCCGTGCTCTCTCCAATAATTCGCTTTCACCGAGGCAATAGGCGAGATCGTGGTCACGTTGAACGAATAAAACCGCGCCGAACGTCTCTCGTCAGGCCGTGCTTACTCCAATAATTCGCTCCCACCGGGGCAATAGGCGAGATCGTGGTCACGGTGAACGAATAAAACCGCGCCAAACGTCTCTCGTCAGGCCGTGCTCTCTCTAATAATTCGCTTTCACCGAGGCAATAGGCGAGATCGTGGTCACGGTGAACGAATAAAACGGCGCCAAACGTCTCTCGTCAGGCCGTGCTCTCTCCAATAATTCGCTTTCACCGAGGCAATAGGCGAGATCGTGGTCACGGTGAACGAATAAAACCGCGCCAAACGTCTCTCGTCAGGCCGTGCTCTCTCCAATAATTCGCTTTCACCGAGGCAATAGGCGAGATCGTGGTCACGGTGAACGAATAAAACCGCGCCAAACGTCTCTCGTCAGGCCGTGCTCTCTCCAATAATTCGCTTTCACCGAGGCAATAGGCGAGATCGTGGTCACGGTGAACGAATAAAACCGCGCCGAACGTCTCTCGTCAGGCCGTGCTCTCTCCAATAATTCGCTTTCACCGAGGCAATAGGCGAGATCGTGGTCACGGTGAACGAATAAAACGGCGCCAAACGTCTCTCGTCAGGCCGTGCTCTCTCCAATAATTCGCTTTCACCGAGGCAATAGGCGAGATCGTGGTCACGGTGAACGAATAAAACCGCGCCGAACGTCTCTCGTCAGGCCGTGCTCTCTCCAATAATTCGCTTTCACCGAGGCAATAGGCGAGATCGTGGTCACGGTGAACGAATAAAACCGCGCCAAACGTCTCTCGTCAGGCCGTGCTCTCTCCAATAATTCGCTTTCACCGAGGCAATAGGCGAGATCGGGGTCACGGTGAACGAATAAAACCGCGCCGAACGTCTCTCGTCAGGCCGTGCTTACTCAAATAGTTCGCTTTCACCGAGGCAATAGGCGAGATCGTGGTCACGGTGAACGAATAAAACCGCGCCGAACGTCTCTCGTCAGGCCGTGCTCTCTCCAATAATTCGCTTTCACCGAGGCAATTGGCGAGATTGTGGTCACGGTGAACGAATAAAACCGCGCCAAACGTCTCTCGTCAGGCCGTGCTCTCTCCAATAATTCGCTTTCACCGAGGCAATAGGCGAGATCGTGGTCACGGTGAACGAATAAAACCGCGCCAAACGTCTCTCGTCAGGCCGTGCTCTCTCCAATAATTCGCTTTCACCGAGGCAATAGGCGAGATCGTGGTCACGGTGAACGAATAAAACCGCGCCAAACGTCTCTCGTCAGGGCGTGCTCTCTCCAATAATTCGCTTTCACCGAGGCAATAGGCGAGATCGTGGTCACGGTGAACGAATAAAACCGCGCCGAACGTCTCTCGTCAGGCCGCGCTCTCTCCAATAATTCGCTTTCACCGAGGCAATAGGCGAGATCGTGGTCACGGTGAACGAATAAAACGGCGCCAAACGTCTCTCGTCAGGCCGTGCTCTCTCCAATAATTCGCTTTCACCGAGGCAATAGGCGAGATCGTGGTCACGGTGAACGAATAAAACCGCGCCAAACGTCTCTCGTCAGGCCGTGCTCTCTCCAATAATTCGCTTTCACCGAGGCAATAGGCGAGATCGTGGTCACGGTGAACGAATAAAACCGCGCCAAACGTCTCTCGTCAGGCCGTGCTCTCTCCAATAATTCGCTTTCACCGAGGCAATAGGCGAGATCGTGGTCACGGTGAACGAATAAAACCGCGCCAAACGTCTCTCGTCAGGCCGTGCTCTCTCCAATAATTCGCTTTCACCGAGGCAATAGGCGAGATCGTGGTCACGGTGAACGAATAAAACCGCGCCAAACGTGTCTCGTCAGGCCGTGCTCTCTCCAATAATTCGCTTTCACCGAGGCAATAGGCGAGATCGTGGTCACGGTGAACGAATAAAACGGCGCCAAACGTCTCTCGTCAGGCCGTGCTCTCTCCAATAATTCGCTTTCACCGAGGCAATAGGCGAGATCGTGGTCACGGTGACCGAATAAAACGACGCCAAACGTCTCTCGTCAGGCCGTGCTCTATCCAATAATTCGCTTTCACCGAGGCAATAGGCGAGATCGTGGTCACGGTGAACGAATAAAACCGCGCCAAACGTCTCTCGTCAGGCCGTGCTCTCTCCAATAATTCGCTTTCACCGAGGCAATAGGCGAGATCGTGGTCACGGTGAACGAATAAAACCGCGCCAAACGTCTCTCGTCAGGCCGTGCTCTCTTCAATAATTCACTTTCACCGAGGCAATAGGCGAGATCGTGGTCACGGTGAACGAATAAAACCGCGCCAAACGTCTCTCGTCAGGCCGTGCTCTCTCCAATAATTCGCTTTCACCGAGGCAATAGGCGAGATCGTGGTCACGGTGAACGAATAAAACCGCGCCAAACGTCTCTCGTCAGGCCGTGCTCTCTCCAATAATTCGCTTTCACCGAGGCAATAGGCGAGATCGTGGTCACGGTGAACGAATAAAACGGCGCCAAACGTCTCTCGTCAGGCCGTGCTCTCTCCAATAATTCGCTTTCACCGAGGCAATAGGCGAGATCGTGGTCACGGTGAACGAATAAAACCGCGCCGAACGTCTCTCGTCAGGCCGTGCTCTCTCCAATAATTCTCTTTCACCGAGGCAATAGGCGAGATCGTGGTCACGGCGAACGAATAAAACCGCGCCGAACGTCTCTCGTCAGGCCGTTCTCTCTCCAATAATTCTCTTTCACCGAGGCAATAGGCGAGATCGTGGTCACGGTGAACGAATAAAACCGCGCCAAACGTCTCTCGTCAGGCCGTGCTCTCTAAAATAATTCGCTTTCACCGAGGCAATAGGCGAGATCGTGGTCACGGTGAACGAATAAAACCGCGCCGAACGTCTCTCGTCAGGCCGTGCTCTCTCCAATAATTCGCTTTCACCGAGGCAATAGGCGAGATCGTGGTCACGGTGAACGAATAAAACCGCGCCGAACGTCTCTCGTCAGGCCGTGCTCTCTCCAATAATTCGCTTTCACCGAGGCAATAGGCGAGATCGTGGTCACGGTGAACGAATAAAACCGCGCCAAACGTCTCTCGTCAGGCCGTGCTCTCTCCAATAATTCGCTTTCACCGAGGCAATAGGCGAGATCGTGGTCACGGTGAACGAATAAAACCGCGCCAAACGTCTCTCGTCAGGCCGTGCTCTCTTCAATAATTCACTTTCACCGAGGCAATAGGCGAGATCGTGGTCACGGTGAACGAATAAAACCGCGCCAAACGTCTCTCGTCAGGCCGTGCTCTCTCCAATAATTCGCTTTCACCGAGGCAATAGGCGAGATCGTGGTTACGGTGAACGAATAAAACCGCGCCGAACGTCTCTCGTCAGGCCGTGCTCTCTCCAATAATTCGCTTTCACTGAGGCAATAGGCGAGATCGTGGTCACGGTGAACGAATAAAACGGCGCCAAACGTCTCTCGTCAGGCCGTGCTCTCTCCAATAATTCGCTTTCACCGAGGCAATAGGCGAGATCGTGGTCACGGTGAACGGATAAAACCGCGCCAAACGTCTCTCGTCAGGCCGTGCTCTCTCCAATAATTCGCTTTCACCGAGGCAATAGGCGAGATCGTGGTCACGGTGAACGAATAAAACCGCGCCGAACGTCTCTCGTCAGGCCGTGCTCTCTCCAATAATTCGCTTTCACCGAGGCAATAGGCGAGATCGTGGTCACGGTGAACGAATAAAACCGCGCCGAACGTCTCTCGTCAGGCCGTGCTCTCTCCAATAATTTGCTTTCACCGAGGCAATAGGCGAGATCGTGGTCACGGTGAACGAATAAAACCGCTCCGAACGTCTCTCGTCAGGCCGTGCTTACTCCAATAATTCGCTTTCACCGAGGCAATAGGCGAGATCGTGGTCACGGTGAACGAATAAAACCGTGCCAAACGTCTCTCGTCAGGCCGTGCTCTCTCCAATAATTCGCTTTCACCGAGGCAATAGGCGAGATCGTGGTCACGGTGAACGAATAAAACGGCGCCAAACGTCTCTCGTCAGGCCGTGCTCTCTCCAATAATTCGCTTTCACCGAGGCAATAGGCGAGATCGTGGTCACGGTGAACGAATAAAACGGCGCCAAACGTCTCTCGTCAGGCCGTGCTCTCTCCAATAATTCGCTTTCACCGAGGCAATAGGCGAGATCCTGGTCACGGTGAACGAATAAAACGGCGCCAAACGTCTCTCGTCAGGCCGTGCTCTCTCCAATAATTCGCTTTCACCGAGGCAATAGGCGAGATCGTGGTCACGGTGAACGAATAAAACCGCGCCGAACGTCTCTCGTTAGGCCGTGCTCTCTCCAATAATTCGCTTTCACCGAGGCAATAGGCGAGATCGTGGTCACGGTGAACGAATAAAACCGCGCCAAACGTCTCTCGTCAGGCCGTGCTCTCTCCAATAATTCGCTTTCACCGAGGCAATAGGCGAGATCGTGGTCACGGTGAACGAATAAAACGGCGCCAAACGTCTCTCGTCAGGCCGTGCTCTCTCATATAATTCGCTTTCACCGAGGCAATAGGCGAGATCGTGGTCACGGTGAACGAATAAAACCGCGCCGAACGTCTCTCGTCAGGCCGTGCTCTCTCCAATAATTCTCTTTCACCGAGGCAATAGGCGAGATCGTGGTCACGGCGAACGAATAAAACCGCGCCGAACGTCTCTCGTCAGGCCGTTCTCTCTCCAATAATTCTCTTTCACCGAGGCAATAGGCGAGATCGTGGTCACGGTGAACGAATAAAACCGCGCCAAACGTCTCTCGTCAGGCCGTGCTCTATCCAATAATTCGCTTTCACCGAGGCAATAGGCGAGATCGTGGTCACGGTGAACGAATAAAACCGCGCCAAACGTCTCTCGTCAGGCCGTGCTCTCTCCAATAATTCGCTTTCACCGAGGCAATAGGCGAGATCGTGGTCACGGTGAACGAATAAAACCGCGCCAAACGTCTCTCGTCAGGCCGTGCTCTCTCCAATAATTCACTTTCACCGAGGCAATAGGCGAGATCGTGGTCACGGTGAACGAATAAAACCGCGCCAAACGTCTCTCGTCAGGCCGTGCTCTCTCCAATAATTCGCTTTCACCGAGGCAATAGGCGAGATCGTGGTCACGGTGAACGAATAAAACCGCGCCAAACGTCTCTCGTCAGGCCGTGCTCTCTCCAATAATTCGCTTTCACCGAGGCAATAGGCGAGATCGTGGTCACGGTGAACGAATAAAACGGCGCCAAACGTCTCTCGTCAGGCCGTGCTCTCTCCAATAATTCGCTTTCACCGAGGCAATAGGCGAGATCGTGGTCACGGTGAACGAATAAAACCGCGCCGAACGTCTCTCGTCAGGCCGTGCTCTCTCCAATAATTCTCTTTCACCGAGGCAATAGGCGAGATCGTGGTCACGGCGAACGAATAAAACCGCGCCGAACGTCTCTCGTCAGGCCGTTCTCTCTCCAATAATTCTCTTTCACCGAGGCAATAGGCGAGATCGTGGTCACGGTGAACGAATAAAACCGCGCCAAACGTCTCTCGTCAGGCCGTGCTCTCTAAAATAATTCGCTTTCACCGAGGCAATAGGCGAGATCGTGGTCACGGTGAACGAATAAAACCGCGCCGAACGTCTCTCGTCAGGCCGTGCTCTCTCCAATAATTCGCTTTCACCGAGGCAATAGGCGAGATCGTGGTCACGGTGAACGAATAAAACCGCGCCGAACGTCTCTCGTCAGGCCGTGCTCTCTCCAATAATTCGCTTTCACCTAGGCAATAGGCGAGATCGTGGTCACGGTGAACGAATAAAACCGCGCCGAACGTCTCTCGTCAGGCCGTGCTCTCTCCAATAATTCGCTTTCACCGAGGCAATAGGCGAGATCGTGGTCACGGTGAACGAATAAAACGGCGCCGAACGTCTCTCGTCAGGCCGTGCTCTCTCCAATAATTCGCTTTCACCGAGGCAATAGGCGAGATCGTGGTCACGGTGAACGAATAAAACCGCGCCGAACGTCTCTCGTCAGGCCGTGCTCTCTCCAATAATTCGCTTTCACTGAGGCAATAGGCGAGATCGTGGTCACGGTGAACGAATAAAACGGCGCCAAACGTCTCTCGTCAGGCCGTGCTCTCTCCAATAATTCGCTTTCACCGAGGCAATAGGCGAGATCGTGGTCACGGTGAACGGATAAAACCGCGCCAAACGTCTCTCGTCAGGCCGTGCTCTCTCCAATAATTCGCTTTCACCGAGGCAATAGGCAAGATCGTGGTCACGGTGAACGAATAAACCCGCTCCGAACGTCTCTCGTCAGGCCGTGCTCTCTCCAATAATTCGCTTTCACCGAGGCAATAGGCGAGATCGTGGTCACGGTGAACGAATAAAACCGCGCCGAACGTCTCTCGTCAGGCCGTGCTCTCTCCAATAATTTGCTTTCACCGAGGCAATAGGCGAGATCGTGGTCACGGTGAACGAATAAAACCGCTCCGAACGTCTCTCGTCAGGCCGTGCTTACTCCAATAATTCGCTTTCACCGAGGCAATAGGCGAGATCGTGGTCACGGTGAACGAATAAAACCGTGCCAAACGTCTCTCGTCAGGCCGTGCTCTCTCCAATAATTCGCTTTCACCGAGGCAATAGGCGAGATCGTGCTCACGGTGAACGAATAAAACGGCGCCAAACGTCTCTCGTCAGGCCGTGCTCTCTCCAATAATTCGCTTTCACCGAGGCAATAGCCGAGATCGTGGTCACGGTGAACGAATAAAACCGCGCCAAACGTCTCTCGTCAGACCGTGCTCTCTCCAATAATTCGCTTTCACCGAGGCAATAGGCGAAATCGTGGTCACGGTGAACGAATAAAACGGCGCCAAACGTCTCTCGTCAGGCCGTGCTCTCTCCAATAATTCGCTTTCACCGAGGCAATTGGCGAGATCGTGGTCACGGTGAACGAATAAAACGGCGCCAAACGTCTCTCGTCAGGCCGTGCTCTCTCCAATAATTCGCTTTCACCGAGGCAATAGGCGAGATCGTGGTCACGGTGAACGAATAAAACGGCGCCAAACGTCTCTCGTCAGGCCGTGCTCTCTCCAATAATTCGCTTTCACCGAGGCAATAGGCGAGATCGTGGTCACGGTGAACGAATAAAACGGCGCCAAACGTCTCTCGTCAGGCCGTGCTCTCTCCAATAATTCGCTTTCACCGAGGCAATAGGCGAGATCCTGGTCACGGTGAACGAATAAAAGGGCGCCAAACGTCTCTCGTCAGGCCGTGCTCTCTCCAATAATTCGCTTTCACCGAGGCAATAGGCGAGATCGTGGTCACGGTGAACGAATAAAACCGCGCCGAACGTCTCTCGTTAGGCCGTGCTCTCTCCAATAATTCGCTTTCACCGAGGCAATAGGCGAGATTGTGGTCACGGTGAACCAATAAAACCGCGCCAAACGTCTCTCGTCAGGCCGTGCTCTCTCCAATAATTCGCTTTCACCGAGGCAATAGGCGAGATCGTGGTCACGGTGAACGAATAAAACGGCGCCAAACGTCTCTCGTCAGGCCGTGCTCTCTCCAATAATTCGCTTTCACCGAGGCAATAGGCGAGATCGTGGTCACGGTGAACGAATAAAACGGCGCCAAACGTCTCTCGTCAGGCCGTGCTCTCTCCAATAATTCGCTTTCACCGAGGCAATAGGCGAGATCGTGGTCACAGTGAACGAATAAAACCGCGCCAAACGTCTCTCGTCAGGCCGTGCTCTCTCCAATAATTCGCTTTCACCGAGGCCATAGGCGAGATCGTGGTCACGGTGAACGAATAAAACGGCGCCAAACGTCTCTCGTCAGGCCGTGCTCTCTCCAATAATTCGCTTTCCCCGAGGCAATAGGCGAGATCGTGGTCACGGTGAACGAATAAAACTGCGCCAAACGTCTCTCGTCAGGCCGTGCTCTCTCCAATAATTCGTTTTCACCGAGGCAATAGGCGAGATCGTGGTCACGGTGAACGAATAAAACGGCGCCAAACGTCTCTCGTCAGGCCGTGCTCTCTCCAATAATTCGCTTTCACCGAGGCAATAGGCGAGATCGTGGTCACGTTGAACGAATAAAACCGCGCCGAACGTCTCTCGTCAGGCCGTGCTTACTCCAATAATTCGCTTCCACCGGGGCAATAGGCGAGATCGTGGTCACGGTGAACGAATAAAACCGCGCCAAACGTCTCTCGTCAGGCCGTGCTCTCTCTAATAATTCGCTTTCACCGAGGCAATAGGCGAGATCGTGGTCACGGTGAACGAATAAAACGGCGCCAAACGTCTCTCGTCAGGCCGTGCTCTCTCCAATAATTCGCTTTCACCGAGGCAATAGGCGAGATCGTGGTCACGGTGAACGAATAAAACCGCGCCGAACGTCTCTCGTCAGGCCGTGCTCTCTCCAATAATTCGCTTTCACCGAGGCAATAGGCGAGATCGTGGTCACGGTGAACGAATAAAACGGCGCCAAACGTCTCTCGTCAGGCCGTGCTCTCTCCAATAATTCGCTTTCACCGAGGCAATAGGCGAGATCGTGGTCACGGTGAACGAATAAAACCGCGCCGAACGTCTCACGTCAGGCCGTGCTCTCTCCAATAATTCGCTTTCACCGAGGCAATAGGCGAGATCGTGGTCACGGTGAACGAATAAAACCGCGCCAAACGTCTCTCGTCAGGCCGTGCTCTCTCCAATAATTCGCTTTCACCGAGGCAATAGGCGAGATCGGGGTCACGGTGAACGAATAAAACCGCGCCGAACGTCTCTCGTCAGGCCGTGCTTACTCAAATAGTTCGCTTTCACCGAGGCAATAGGCGAGATTGTGGTCACGGTGAACGAATAAAACCGCGCCAAACGTCTCTCGTCAGGCCGTGCTCTCTCCAATAATTCGCTTTCACCGAGGCAATAGGCGAGATCGTGGTCACGGTGAACGAATAAAACCGCGCCAAACGTCTCTCGTCAGGCCGTGCTCTCTCCAATAATTCGCTTTCACCGAGGCAATAGGCGAGATCGTGGTCACGGTGAACGAATAAAACCGCGCCAAACGTCTCTCGTCAGGGCGTGCTCTCTCCAATAATTCGCTTTCACCGAGGCAATAGGCGAGATCGTGGTCACGGTGAACGAATAAAACCGCGCCGAACGTCTCTCGTCAGGCCGTGCTCTCTCCAATAATTCGCTTTCACCGAGGCAATAGGCGAGATCGTGGTCACGGTGAACGAATAAAACGGCGCCAAACGTCTCTCGTCAGGCCGTGCTCTCTCCAATAATTCGCTTTCACCGAGGCAATAGGCGAGATCGTGGTCACGGTGAACGAATAAAACCGCGCCAAACGTCTCTCGTCAGGCCGTGCTCTCTCCAATAATTCGCTTTCACCGAGGCAATAGGCGAGATCGTGGTCACGGTGAACGAATAAAACCGCGCCAAACGTCTCTCGTCAGGCCGTGCTCTCTCCAATAATTCGCTTTCACCGAGGCAATAGGCGAGATCGTGGTCACGGTGAACGAATAAAACCGCGCCAAACGTCTCTCGTCAGGCCGTGCTCTCTCCAATAATTCGCTTTCACCGAGGCAATAGGCGAGATCGTGGTCACGGTGAACGAATAAAACCGCGCCAAACGTCTCTCGTCAGGCCGTGCTCTCTCCAATAATTCGCTTTCACCGAGGCAATAGGCGAGATCGTGGTCACGGTGAACGAATAAAACCGCGCCAAACGTCTCTCGTCAGGCCGTGCTCTCTCCAATAATTCGCTTTCACCGAGGCAATAGGCGAGATCGTGTTCACGGTGAACGAATAAAACCGCGCCAAACGTCTCTCGTCAGGCCGTGCTCTCTCCAATAATTCGCTTTCACCGAGGCAATAGGCGAGATCGTGGTCACGGTGACCGAATAAAACGACGCCAAACGTCTCTCGTCAGGCCGTGCTCTATCCAATAATTCGCTTTCACCGAGGCAATAGGCGAGATCGTGGTCACGGTGAACGAATAAAACCGCGCCAAACGTCTCTCGTCAGGCCGTGCTCTCTCCAATAATTCGCTTTCACCGAGGCAATAGGCGAGATCGTGGTCACGGTGAACGAATAAAACCGCGCCAAACGTCTCTCGTCAGGCCGTGCTCTCTCCAATAATTCGCTTTCACCGAGGCAATAGGCGAGATCGTGGTCACGGTGAACGAATAAAACCGCGCCAAACGTCTCTCGTCAGGCCGTGCTCTCTCCAATAATTCGCTTTCACCGAGGCAATAGGCGAGATCGTGGTCACGGTGAACGAATAAAACCGCGCCAAACGTCTCTCGTCAGGCCGTGCTCTCTCCAATAATTCGCTTTCACCGAGGCAATAGGCGAGATCGTGGTCACGGTGAACGAATAAAACGGCGCCAAACGTCTCTCGTCAGGCCGTGCTCTCTCCAATAATACGCTTTCACCGAGGCAATAGGCGAGATCGTGGTCACGGTGAACGAATAAAACCGCGCCGAACGTCTCTCGTCAGGCCGTGCTCTCTCCAATAATTCTCTTTCACCGAGGCAATAGGCGAGATCGTGGTCACGGCGAACGAATAAAACCGCGCCGAACGTCTCTCGTCGGGCCGTTCTCTCTCCAATAATTCTCTTTCACCGAGGCAATAGGCGAGATCGTGGTCACGGTGAACGAATAAAACCGCGCCAAACGTCTCTCGTCAGGCCGTGCTCTCTAAAATAATTCGCTTTCACCGAGGCAAATAGGCGAGATCGTGGTCACGGGTGAACGAATAAAAACCGCGCCGAACGTCTCTCGTCAGGCCGTGCTCTCTCCAATAATTCGGCTTTCACCGAGGCAATAGGCGAGATCGTGGGTCACGGTGAACGAATAAAACCGCGCCGAACGTCTCTCGTCAGGCCGTGCTCTCTCCAATAATTCGCTTTCACCGAGGCAATAGGCGAGATCGTGGTCACGGTGAACGAATAAAACCGCGCCGAACGTCTCTCGTCAGGCCGTGCTCTCTCCAATAATTCGCTTTCACCGAGGAATAGGCGAGATCGTGGTCACGGTGAACGAATAAAACGGCGCCAAACGTCTCTCGTCAGGCCGTGCTCTCTCCAATAATTCGCTTTCACCGAGGCAATAGGCGAGATCGTGGTCACGGTGAACGAATAAAACCGCGCCAAACGTCTCTCGTCAGGCCGTGCTCTCTCCAATAATTCCCTTTCACCGAGGCAATAGGCGAGATCGTGGTCACGGTGAACGAATAAAACGGCGCCAAACGTCTCTCGTCAGGCCGTGCTCTCTCCAATAATTCGCTTTCACCGAGGCAATAGGCGAGATCGTGGTCACGGTGAACGAATAAAACCGCGCCAAACGTCTCTCGTCAGGCCGTGCTCTCTCCAATAATTCGCTTTCACCGAGGCAATAGGCGAGATCGTGGTCACGGTGAACGAATAAAACCGCGCCAAACGTCTCTCGTCAGGCCGTGCTCTCTCCAATAATTCGCTTTCAACGAGGCAGTAGGCGAGATCGTGGTCACGGTGAACGAATAAAACGGCGCCAAACGTCTCTCGTCAGGCCGTGCTCTCTCCAATAATTCGCTTTCACCGAGGCAATAGGCGAGATCGTGGTCACGGTGAACGAATAAAACCGCGCCAAACGTCTCTCGTCAGGCCGTGCTCTCTCCAATAATTCGCTTTCACCGAGGCAATAGGCGAGATCGTGGTCACGGTGAACGAATAAAACGGCGCCAAACGTCGCTCGTCAGGCCGTGCTCTCTCCAATAATTCGCTTTCACCGAGGCAATAGGCGAGATCGTGGTCACGGTGAACGAATAAAACGGCGCCAAACGTCTCTCGTCAGGCCGTGCTCTCTCCAATAATTCGCTTTCACCGAGGCAATAGGCGAGATCGTGGTCACGGTGAACGAATAAAACGGCGCCAAACGTCTCTCGTCAGGCCGTGCTCTCTCCAATAATTCGCTTTCACCGAGGCAATAGGCGAGATCGTGGTCACGGTGAACGAATAAAACCGCGCCAAACGTCTCTCGTCAGGCCGTGCTCTCTCCAATAATTCGCTTTCACCGAGGCAATAGGCGAGATCGTGGTCACGGTGAACGAATAAAACCGCGCCAAACGTCTCTCGTCAGGCCGTGCTCTCTCCAATAATTCGCTTTCACCGAGGCAATAGGCGAGATCGTGGTCACGGTGAACGAATAAAACGGCGCCAAACGTCTCTCGTCAGGCCGTGCTCTCTCCAATAATTCGCTTTCACCGAGGCAATAGGCGAGATCGTGGTCACGGTGAACGAATAAAACCGCGCCAAACGTCTCTCGTCAGGCCGTGCTCTCTCCAATAATTCGCTTTCACCGAGGCAATAGGCGAGATCGTGGTCACGGTGAACGAATAAAACCGCGCCAAACGTCTCTCGTCAGGCCGTGCTCTCTCCAATAATTCGCTTTCACCGAGGCAATAGGCGAGATCGTGGTCACGGTGAACGAATAAAACGGCGCCAAACGTCTCTCGTCAGGCCGTGCTCTCTCCAATAATTCGCTTTCACCGAGGCAATAGGCGAGATCGTGGTCACGGTGAACGAATAAAACCGCGCCAAACGTCTCTCGTCAGGCCGTGCTCTCTCCAATAATTCGCTTTCACCGAGGCAATAGGCGAGATCGTGGTCACGGTGAACGAATAAAACCGCGCCAAACGTCTCTCGTCAGGCCGTGCTCTCTCCAATAATTCACTTTCACCGAGGCAATAGGCGAGATCGTGGTCACGGTGAACGAATAAAACGGCGCCAAACGTCTCTCGTCAGGCCGTGCTCTCTCCAATAATTCGCTTTCACCGAGGCAATAGGCGAGATCGTGGTCACGGTGAACGAATAAAACCGCGCCGAACGTCTCTCGTCAGGCCGTGCTCTCTCCAATAATTCGCTTTCACCGAGGCAATAGGCGAGATCGTGGTCACGGTGAACGAATAAAACGGCGCCAAACGTCTCTCGTCAGGCCGTGCTCTCTCCAATAATTCGCTTTCACCGAGGCAATAGGCGAGATCGTGGTCACGGTGAACGAATAAAACCGCGCCGAACGTCTCTCGTCAGGCCGTGCTCTCTCCAATAATTCACTTTCACCGAGGCAATAGGCGAGATCGTGGTCACGGTGAACGAATAAAACGGCGCCAAACGTCTCTCGTCAGGCCGTGCTCTCTCCAATAATTCGCTTTCACCGAGGCAATAGGCGAGATCGTGGTCACGGTGAACGAATAAAACCGCGCCAAACGTCTCTCGTCAGGCCGTGCTCTCTCCAATAATTCGCTTTCACCGAGGCAATAGGCGAGATCGTGGTCACGGTGAACGAATAAAACCGCGCCAAACGTCTCTCGTCAGGCCGTGCTCTCTCCAATAATTCGCTTTCACCGAGGCAATAGGCGAGATCGTGGTCACGGTGAACGAATAAAACGGCGCCAAACGTCTCTCGTCAGGCCGTGCTCTCTCCAATAATTCGCTTTCACCGAGGCAATAGGCGAGATCGTGGTCACGGCGAAAAAATAAAACCGCGCCAAACGTCTCTCGTCAGGCCGTGCTCTCTCCAATAATTCGCTTTCACCGAGGCAATAGGCGAGATCGTGGTCACGGTGAACGAATAAAACCGCGCCAAACATCTCTCGTCAGGCCGTGCTCTCTCCAATAATTCGCTTTCACCGAGGCAATAGGCGAGATCGTGGTCACGGTGAACGAATAAAACGGCGCCAAACGTCTCTCGTCAGGCCGTGCTCTTTCCAATAATTCGCTTTCACCGAGGCAATAGGCGAGATCGTGGTCACGGTGAACGAATAAAACCGCGCCGAACGTCTCTCGTCAGGCCGTGCTCTCTCCAATAATTCGCTTTCACCGAGGCAATAGGCGAGATCGTGGTCACGGTGAACGAATAAAACCGCGCCAAACGTCTCTCGTCAGGCCGTGCTCTCTCCAATAATTCGCTTTCACCGAGGCAATAGGCGAGATCGTGGTCACGGTGAACGAATAAAACCGCGCCAAACGTCTCTTGTCAGGCCGTGCTCTCTCCAATAATTTGCTTTCACCGAGGCAATAGGCGAGATCGTGGTCACGGTGAACGAATAAAACGGCGCCAAACGTCTCTCGTCAGGCCGTGCTCTCTCCAATAATTCGCTTTCACCGAGGCAATAGGCGAGATCGTGGTCACGGTGAACGAATAAAACGGCGCCAAACGTCTCTCGTCAGGCCGTGCTCTCTCCAATAATTCGCTTTCACCGAGGCAATAGCCGAGATCGTGGTCACGGTGAACGAATAAAACCGAGCCGAACGTCTCTCGTCAGGCCGTGCTCTCTCCAATAATTCGCTTTCACCGAGGCAATAGCCGACATCGTGGTCACGGTGAACGAATAAAACGGCGCCAAACGTCTCTCGTCAGGCCGTGCTCTCTCCAATAATTCGCTTTCACCGAGGCAATAGCCGAGATCGTGGTCACGGTGAACGAATAAAACCGCGCCGAACGTCTCTCGTCAGGCCGTGCTTTCTCCAATAATTCGCTTTCACCGAGGCAATAGCCGAAATCGTGGTCACGGTGAACGAATAAAACCGCGCCCAACGTCTCTCGTCAGGCCGTGCTCTCTCCAATAATTCGCTTTCACCGAGGCAATAGCCGAGATCGTGGTCACGGTGAACGAATAAAACGGCGCCAAACGTCTCTCGTCAGGCCGTGCTCTCTCCAATAATTCGCTTTCACCGAGGCAATAGGCGAGATCGTGGTCACGGTGAACGAATAAAACGGTGCCAAACGTCTCTCGTCAGGCCGTGCTCTCTCCAATAATTCGATTTCACCGAGGCAATAGCCGAGATCGTGGTCACGGTAAACGAATAAAACGGCGCCAAACGTCTCTCGTCAGGCCGTGCTCTCTCCAATAATTCGCTTTCACCGAGGCAATAGGCGAGATCGTGGTCACGGTGAACGAATAAAACCGCGCCGAACGTCTCTCGTCAGGCCGTGCTCTCTCCAATAATTCGCTTTCACCGAGGCAATAGGCGAGATCGTGGTCACGGTGAACGAATAAAACCGCGCCGAACGTCTCTCGTCAGGCCGTGCTCTCTCCAATAATTCGCTTTCACCGAGGCAATAGCCGAGATCGTGGTCACGGTGAACGAATAAAACCGCGCCGAACGTCTCTCGTCAGGCCGTGCTCTCTCCAATAATTCGCTTTCACCGAGGCAATAGGCGAGATCGTGGTCACGGTGAACGAATAAAACGGCGCCAAACGTCTCTCGTCAGGCCGTGCTCTCTCCAATAATTCGCTTTCACCGAGGCAATAGGCGAGGTCGTGGTCACGGTGAACGAATAAAACCGCGCCGAACGTCTCTCGTCAGGCCGTGCTCTCTCCAATAATTCGCTTTCACCGAGGCAATAGGCGAGATCGTGGTCACGGTGAACGAATAAAACCGCGCCAAACGTCTCTCGTCAGGCCGTGCTCTCTCCAATAATTCGCTTTCACCGAGGCAATAGGCGAGATCGTGGTCACGGTGAACGAATAAAACGGCGCCAAACGTCTCTCGTCAGGCCGTGCTCTCTCCAATAATTTGCTTTCACCGAGGCAATAGGCGAGATCGTGGTCACGGTGAACGAATAAAACCGCGCCAAACGTCTCTCGTCAGGCCGTGCTCTCTCCAATAATTCGCTTTCACCGAGGCAATAGGCGAGATCGTGGTCACGGTGAACGAATAAAACGGCGCCAAACGTCTCTCGTCAGGCCGTGCTCTCTCCAATAATTCGCTTTCACCGAGGCAATAGGCGAGATCGTGGTCACGGTGAACGAATAAAACGGCGCCAAACGTCTCTCGTCAGGCCGTGCTCTCTCCAATAATTCGCTTTCACCGAGGCAATAGCCGAGATCGTGGTCACGGTGAACGAATAAAACCGCGCCGAACGTCTCTCGTCAGGCCGTGCTCTCTCCAATAATTCGCTTTCACCGAGGCAATAGCCGAGATCGTGGTCACGGTGAACGAATAAAGTCGCGCCGAACGTCTCTCGTCAGGCCGTGCTCTCTCCAATAATTCGCTTTCACCGAGGCAATAGCCGAGATCGTGGTCACGGTGAACGAATAAAACGGCGCCAAACGTCTCTCGTCAGGCCGTGCTCTCTCCAATAATTCGCTTTCACCGAGGCAATAGGCGAGATCGTGGTCACGGTGAACGAATAAAACGGCACCAAACGTCTCTCGTCAGGCCGTGCTCTCTCCAATAATTCGCTTTCACCGAGGCAATAGCCGAGATCGTGGTCACGGTAAACGAATAAAACGGCGCCAAACGTCTCTCGTCAGGCCGTGCTCTCTCCAATAATTCGCTTTCACCGAGGCAATAGGCGAGATCGTGGTCACGGTGAACGAATAAAACCGCGCCGAACGTCTCTCGTCAGGCCGTGCTCTCTCCAATAATTCGCTTTCACCGAGGCAATAGCCGAGATCGTGGTCACGGTGAACGAATAAAACGGCGCCAAACGTCTCTCGTCAGGCCGTGCTCTCTCCAATAATTCGCTTTCACCGAGGCAATAGGCGAGATCGTGGTCACGGTGAACGAATAAAACCGCGCCGAACGTCTCTCGTCAGGCCGTGCTCTCTCCAATAATTCGCTTTCACCGAGGCAATAGCCGAGATCGTGGTCACGGTGAACGAATAAAACCGCGCCGAACCTCTCTCGTCAGGCCGTGCTCTCTCCAATAATTCGCTTTCACCGAGGCAATAGGCGAGATCGTGGTCACGGTGAACGAATAAAACGGCGCCAAACGTCTCTCGTCAGGCCGTGCTCTCTCCAATAATTCGCTTTCACCGAGGCAATAGGCGAGATCGTGGTCACGGTGAACGAATAAAACCGCGCCGAACGTCTCTCGTCAGGCCGTGCTCTCTCCAATAATTCGCTTTCACCGAGGCAATAGGCGACATCGTGGTCACGGTGAACGAATAAAACCGCGCCAAACGTCTCTCGTCAGGCCGTGCTCTCTCCAATAATTCGCTTTCACAGAGGCAATAGGCGAGATCGTGGTCACGGTGAACGAATAAAACGGCGCCAAACGTCTCTCGTCAGGCCGTGCTCTCTCCAATAATTCGATTTCACCGAGGCAATAGGCGAGATCGTGGTCACGGTGAACGAATAAAACCGCGCCAAACGTCTCTCGTCAGGCCGTGCTCTCTCCAATAATTCGCTTTCACCGAGGCAATAGGCGAGATCGTGGTCACGGTGAACGAATAAAACGGCGCCAAACGTCTCTCGTCAGGCCGTGCTCTCTCCAATAATTCGCTTTCACCGAGGCAATAGGCGAGATCGTGGTCACGGTGAACGAATAAAACCGCGCCAAACGTCTCTCGTCAGGCCGTGCTCTCTCCAATAATTCGCTTTCACCGAGGCAATAGGCGAGATTGTGGTCACGGTGAACGAATAAAACGGCGCCAAACGTCTCTCGTCAGGCCGTGCTCTCTCCAATAATTCGCTTTCACCGAGGCAATAGGCGAGATCGTGGTCACGGTGAACGAATAAAACCGCGCCAAACGTCTCTCGTCAGGCCGTGCTCTCTCCAATAATTCGCTTTCACCGAGGCAATAGGCGAGATCGTGGTCACGGTGAACGAATAAAACGGCGCCAAACGTCTCTCGTCAGGCCGTGCTCTCTCCAATAATTCGCTTTCACCGAGGCAATAGGCGAGATCGTGGTCACGGTGAACGAAAAAAAACCGCGCCAAACGCCTCTCGTCAGGCCGTGCTCTCTCCAATAATTCGCTTTCACCGAGGCAATAGGCGAGATCGTGGTCACGGTGAACGAATAAAACCGCGCCAAACGTCTCTCGTCAGGCCGTGCTCTCTCCAATAATTCGCTTTCACCGAGGCAATAGGCGAGATCGTGGTCACGGTGAACGAATAAAACCGCGCCGAACGTCTCTCGTCAGGCCGTGCTCTCTCCAATAATTCGCTTTCACCGAGGCAATAGGCGAGATCGTGGTCACGGTGAACGAATAAAACGGCGCCAAACGTCTCTCGTCAGGCCGTGCTCTCTCCAATGATTCGCTTTCACCGAGGCAATAGGCGAGATTGTGGTCACGGTGAACGAATAAAACCGCGCCAAACGTCTCTCGTCAGGCCGTGCTCTCTCCAATAATTCGCTTTCACCGAGGCAATAGGCGAGATCGTGGTCACGGTGAACGAATAAAACGGCGCCAAACGTCTCTCGTCAGGCCGTGCTCTCTCCAATAATTCGCTTTCACCGAGGCAATAGGCGAGATCGTGGTCACGGTGAACGAATAAAACCGCGCCAAACGTCTCTCGTCAGGCCGTGCTCTCTCCAATAATTCGCTTTCACCGATGCAATAGGCGAGATCGTGGTCACGGTGAACGAATAAAACGGCGCCAAACGTCTCTCGTCAGGCCGTGCTCTCTCCAATAATTCGCTTTCACCGAGGCAATAGGCGAGATCGTGGTCACGGTGAACGAATAAAACCGCGCCGAACGTCTCTCGTCAGGCCGTGCTCTCTCCAATAATTCGCTTTCACCGAGGCAATAGGCGAGATCGTGGTCACGGTGAACGAATAAAACGGCGCCAAACGTCTCTCGTCAGGCCGTGCTCTCTCCAATAATTCGCTTTCACCGAGGCAATAGGCGAGATCGTGGTCACGGTGAACGAATAAAACCGCGCCAAACGTCTCTCGTCAGGCCGTGCTCTCTCCAATAATTCGCTTTCACCGAGGCAATAGGCGAGATCGTGGTCACGGTGAACGAATAAAACCGCGCCAAAGGTCTCTCGTCAGGCCGTGCTCTCTCCAATAATTCGCTTTCACCGAGGCAATAGGCGAGATCGTGGTCACGGTGAACGAATAAAACCGCGCCGAACGTCTCTCGTCAGGCCGTGCTCTCTCCAAAAATTCTCTTTCACCGAGGCAATAGGCGAGATCGTGGTCACGGTGAACGAATAAAACGGCGCCAAACGTCTCTCGTCAGGCCGTGCTCTCTCCAATAATTCGCTTTCACCGAGGCAATAGGCGAGATCGTGGTCACGGTGAACGAATAAAACCGCGCCAAACGTCTCTCGTCAGGCCGTGCTCTCTCCAATAATTCGCTTTCACCGAGGCAATAGGCGAGATCGTGGTCACGGTGAACGAATAAAACCGCGCCAAACGTCTCTCGTCAGGCCGTGCTCTCTCCAATAATTCGCTTTCACCGAGGCAATAGGCGAGATCGTGGTCACGGTGAACGAATAAAACGGCGCCAAACGTCTCTCGTCAGGCCGTGCTCTCTCCAATAATTCGCTTTCACCGAGGCAATAGGCGAGATCGTGGTCACGGTGAACGAATAAAACCGCGCCAAACGTCTCTCGTCAGGCCGTGCTCTCTCCAATAATTCGCTTTCACCGAGGCAATAGGCGAGATCGTGGTCACGGTGAACGAATAAAACCGCGCCAAACGTCTCTCGTCAGGCCGTGCTCTCTCCAATAATTCGCTTTCACCGAGGCAATAGGCGAGATCGTGGTCAAGGTGAACGAATAAAACGGCGCCAAACGTCTCTCGTCAGGCCGTGCTCTCTCCAATAATTCGCTTTCACCGAGGCAATAGGCGAGATCGTGGTCACGGTGAACGAATAAAACCGCGCCGAACGTCTCTCGTCAGGCCGTGCTCTCTCCAATAATTCGCTTTCACCGAGGCAATAGGCGAGATCGTGGTCACGGTGAACGAATAAAACGGCGCCAAACGTCTCTCGTCAGGCCGTGCTCTCTCCAATAATTCGCTTTCACCGAGGCAATAGGCGAGATCGTGGTCACGGTGAACGAATAAAACCGCGCCAAACGTCTCTCGTCAGGCCGTGCTCTCTCCAATAATTCGCTTTCACCGAGGCAATAGGCGAGATCGTGGTCACGGTGAACGAATAAAACGGCGCCAAACGTCTCTCGTCAGGCCGTGCTCTCTCCAATAATTCGCTTTCACCGAGGCAATAGGCGAGATCGTGGTCACGGTGAACGAATAAAACGGCGCCAAACGTCTCTCGTCAGGCCGTGCTCTCTCCAATAATTCGCTTTCACCGAGGCAATAGCCGAGATCGTGGTCACGGTGAACGAATAAAACCGCGCCGAACGTCTCTCGTCAGGCCGTGCTCTCTCCAATAATTCGCTTTCACCGAGGCAATAGCCGAGATCGTGGTCACGGTGAACGAATAAAACGGCGCCAAACGTCTCTCGTCAGGCCGTGCTCTCTCCAATAATTCGCTTTCACCGAGGCAATAGCCGAGATCGTGGTCACGGTGAACGAATAAAACCGCGCCGAACGTCTCTCGTCAGGCCGTGCTCTCTCCAATAATTCGCTTTCACCGAGGCAATAGCCGAGATCGTGGTCACGGTGAACGAATAAAACCGCGCCGCACGTCTCTCGTCAGGCCGTGCTCTCTCCAATAATTCGCTTTCACCGAGGCAATAGCCGAGATCGTGGTCACGGTGAACGAATAAAACGGCGCCAAACGTCTCTCGTCAGGCCGTGCTCTCTCCAATAATTCGCTTTCACCGAGGCAATAGCCGAGATCGTGGTCACGGTGAACGAATAAAACCGCGCCGAACGTCTCTCGTCAGGCCGTGCTCTCTCCAATAATTCGCTTTCACCGAGGCAATAGGCGAGATCGTGGTCACGGTGAACGAATAAAACGGCGCCAAACGTCTCTCGTCAGGCCGTGCTCTCTCCAATAATTCGCTTTCACCGAGGCAATAGCCGAGATCGTGGTCACGGTGAACGAATAAAACCGCGCCAAACGTCTCTCGTCAGGCCGTGCTCTCTCCAATAATTCGCTTTCACCGAGGCTATAGGCGAGATCGTGGTCACGGTGAACGAATAAAACCGCGCCAAACGTCTCTCGTCAGGCCGTGCTCTCTCCAATAATTCGCATTCACCGAGGCAATAGGCGAGATCGTGGTCACGGTGAACGAATAAAACCGCGCCAAACGTCTCTCGTCAGGCCGTGCTCTCTCCAATAATTCGCTTTCACCGAGGCAATAGGCGAGATCGTGGTCACGGTGAACGAATAAAACCGCGCCAAACGTCTCTCGTCAGGCCGTGCTCTCTCCAATAATTCGCTTTCACAGAGGCAATAGGCGAGATCGTGGTCACGGTGAACGAATAAAACCGCGCCAAACGTCTCTCGTCAGGCCGTGCTCTCTCCAATAATTCGCTTTCACCGAGGCAATAGGCGAGATCGTGGTCACGGTGAACGAATAAAACCGCGCCAAACGTCTCTCGTCAGGCCGTGCTCTCTCCAATAATTCGCTTTCACCGAGGCAATAGGCGAGATCGTGGTCACGGTGAACGAATAAAACCGCGCCGAACGTCTCTCGTCAGGCCGTGCTCTCTCCAATAATTCGCTTTCACCGAGGCAATAGGCGAGATCGTGGTCACGGTGAACGAATAAAACCGCGCCAAACGTCTCTCGTCAGGCCGTGCTCTCTCCAATAATTCGCTTTCACCGAGGCAATAGGCGAGATCGTGGTCACGGTGAACGAATAAAACCGCGCCAAACGTCTCTCGTCAGGCCGTGCTCTCTCCAATAATTCGCTTTCACCGAGGCAATAGGCGAGATCGTGGTCACGGTGAACGAATAAAACCCTGCTGAACGTCTCTCGTGAGGCCGTGCTCTCTCCAATAATTCGCTTTCACCGAGGCAATAGCCGAGATCGTGGTCACGGTGAACGAATAAAACCGCGCCGAACGTCTCTCGTCAGGCCGTGCTCTCTCCAATAATTCGCTTTCACCGAGGCAATAGGCGAGATCGTGGTCACGGTGAACGAATAAAACCGCGCCGAACGTCTCTCGTCAGGCCGTGCTCTCTCCAATAATTCGCTTTCACCGAGGCAATAGCCGAGATCGTGGTCACGGTGAACGAATAAAACCGCGCCGAACGTCTCTCGTCAGGCCGTGCTCTCTCCAATAATTCGCTTTCACCGAGGCAATAGCCGAGATCGTGGTGACGGTGAACGAATAAAACGGCGCCTAACGTCTCTCGTCAGGCCGTGCTCTCTCCAATAATTCGCTTTCACCGAGGCAATAGCCGAGATCGTGGTCACGGTGAACGAATAAGACGGCGCCAAACGTCTCTCCTCAGGCCGTGCTCTCTCCAATAATTCGCTTTCACCGAGGCAATAGCCGAGATCGTGGTCACGGTGAACGAATAAAACCGCGCCGAACGTCTCTCGTCAGGCCGTGCTCTCTCCAATAATTCGCTTTCACCGAGGCAATAGCCGAGATCGTGGTCACGGTGAACGAATAAAACGGCGCCAAACGTCTCTCGTCAGGCCGTGCTCTCTCCAATAATTCGCTTTCACCGAGGCAATAGGCGAGATCGTGGTCACGGTGAACGAATAAAACGGCGCCAAACGTCTCTCGTCAGGCCGTGCTCTCTCCAATAATTCGCTTTCACCGAGGCAATAGGCGAGATCGTGGTCACGGTGAACGAATAAAACCGCGCCAAACGTCTCTCGTCAGGCCGTGCTCTCTCCAATAATTCGCTTTCACTGAGGCAATAGGCGAGATCGTGGTCACGGTGAACGAATAAAACCGCGCCAAACGTCTCTCGTCAGGCCGTGCTCTCTCCAATAATTCCCTTTCACCGAGGCAATAGGCGAGATCGTGGTCACGGTGAACGAATAAAACGGCGCCAAAAGTCTCTCGTCAGGCCGTGCTCTCTCCAATAATTCGCTTTCACCGAGGCAATAGGCGAGATCGTGGTCACGGTGAACGAATAAAACCGCGCCAAACGTCTCTCGTCAGGCCGTGCTCTCTCCAATAATTCGCTTTCACCGAGGCAATAGGCGAGATCGTGGTCACGGTGAACGAATAAAACCGCGCCAAACGTCTCTCGTCAGGCCGTGCTCTCGCCAATAATTCGCTTTCAACGAGGCAGTAGGCGAGATCGTGGTCACGGTGAACGAATAAAACGGCGCCAAACGTCTCTCGTCAGGCCGTGCTCTCTCCAATAATTCGCTTTCACCGAGGCAATAGGCGAGATCGTGGTCACGGTGAACGAATAAAACCGCGCCAAACGTCTCTCGTCAGGCCGTGCTCTCTCCAATAATTCGCTTTCACCGAGGCAATAGGCGAGATCGTGGTCACGGTGAACGAATAAAACGGCGCCAAACGTCGCTCGTCAGGCCGTGCTCTCTCCAATAATTCGCTTTCACCGAGGCAATAGGCGAGATCGTGGTCACGGTGAACGAATAAAACGGCGCCAAACGTCTCTCGTCAGGCCGTGCTCTCTCCAATAATTCGCTTTCACCGAGGCAATAGGCGAGATCGTGGTCACGGTGAACGAATAAAACGGCGCCAAACGTCTCTCGTCAGGCCGTGCTCTCTCCAATAATTCGCTTTCACCGAGGCAATAGGCGAGATCGTGGTCACGGTGAACGAATAAAACCGCGCCAAACGTCTCTCGTCAGGCCGTGCTCTCTCCAATAATTCGCTTTCACCGAGGCAATAGGCGAGATCGTGGTCACGGTGAACGAATAAAACCGCGCCAAACGTCTCTCGTCAGGCCGTGCTCTCTCCAATAATTCGCTTTCACCGAGGCAATAGGCGAGATCGTGGTCACGGTGAACGAATAAAACGGCGCCAAACGTCTCTCGTCAGGCCGTGCTCTCTCCAATAATTCGCTTTCACCGAGGCAATAGGCGAGATCGTGGTCACGGTGAACGAATAAAACCGCGCCAAACGTCTCTCGTCAGGCCGTGCTCTCTCCAATAATTCGCTTTCACCGAGGCAATAGGCGAGATCGTGGTCACGGTGAACGAATAAAACCGCGCCAAACGTCTCTCGTCAGGCCGTGCTCTCTCCAATAATTCGCTTTCACCGAGGCAATAGGCGAGATCGTGGTCACGGTGAACGAATAAAACGGCGCCAAACGTCTCTCGTCAGGCCGTGCTCTCTCCAATAATTCGCTTTCACCGAGGCAATAGGCGAGATCGTGGTCACGGTGAACGAATAAAACCGCGCCAAACGTCTCTCGTCAGGCCGTGCTCTCTCCAATAATTCGCTTTCACCGAGGCAATAGGCGAGATCGTGGTCACGGTGAACGAATAAAACCGCGCCAAACGTCTCTCGTCAGGCCGTGCTCTCTCCAATAATTCACTTTCACCGAGGCAATAGGCGAGATCGTGGTCACGGTGAACGAATAAAACGGCGCCAAACGTCTCTCGTCAGGCCGTGCTCTCTCCAATAATTCGCTTTCACCGAGGCAATAGGCGAGATCGTGGTCACGGTGAACGAATAAAACCGCGCCGAACGTCTCTCGTCAGGCCGTGCTCTCTCCAATAATTCGCTTTCACCGAGGCAATAGGCGAGATCGTGGTCACGGTGAACGAATAAAACGGCGCCAAACGTCTCTCGTCAGGCCGTGCTCTCTCCAATAATTCGCTTTCACCGAGGCAATAGGCGAGATCGTGGTCACGGTGAACGAATAAAACCGCGCCGAACGTCTCTCGTCAGGCCGTGCTCTCTCCAATAATTCACTTTCACCGAGGCAATAGGCGAGATCGTGGTCACGGTGAACGAATAAAACGGCGCCAAACGTCTCTCGTCAGGCCGTGCTCTCTCCAATAATTCGCTTTCACCGAGGCAATAGGCGAGATCGTGGTCACGGTGAACGAATAAAACCGCGCCAAACGTCTCTCGTCAGGCCGTGCTCTCTCCAATAATTCGCTTTCACCGAGGCAATAGGCGAGATCGTGGTCACGGTGAACGAATAAAACGGCGCCAAACGTCTCTCGTCAGGCCGTGCTCTCTCCAATAATTCGCTTTCACCGAGGCAATAGGCGAGATCGTGGTCACGGCGAAAAAATAAAACCGCGCCAAACGTCTCTCGTCAGGCCGTGCTCTCTCCAATAATTCGCTTTCACCGAGGCAATAGGCGAGATCGTGGTCACGGTGAACGAATAAAACCGCGCCAAACATCTCTCGTCAGGCCGTGCTCTCTCCAATAATTCGCTTTCACCGAGGCAATAGGCGAGATCGTGGTCACGGTGAACGAATAAAACGGCGCCAAACGTCTCTCGTCAGGCCGTGCTCTCTCCAATAATTCGCTTTCACCGAGGCAATAGGCGAGATCGTGGTCACGGTGAACGAATAAAACCGCGCCGAACGTCTCTCGTCAGGCCGTGCTCTCTCCAATAATTCGCTTTCACCGAGGCAATAGGCGAGATCGTGGTCACGGTGAACGAATAAAACCGCGCCAAACGTCTCTCGTCAGGCCGTGCTCTCTCCAATAATTCGCTTTCACCGAGGCAATAGGCGAGATCGTGGTCACGGTGAACGAATAAAACCGCGCCAAACGTCTCTTGTCAGGCCGTGCTCTCTCCAATAATTTGCTTTCACCGAGGCAATAGGCGAGATCGTGGTCACGGTGAACGAATAAAACGGCGCCAAACGTCTCTCGTCAGGCCGTGCTCTCTCCAATAATTCGCTTTCACCGAGGCAATAGGCGAGATCGTGGTCACGGTGAACGAATAAAACGGCGCCAAACGTCTCTCGTCAGGCCGTGCTCTCTCCAATAATTCGCTTTCACCGAGGCAATAGCCGAGATCGTGGTCACGGTGAACGAATAAAACCGCGCCGAACGTCTCTCGTCAGGCCGTGCTCTCTCCAATAATTCGCTTTCACCGAGGCAATAGCCGACATCGTGGTCACGGTGAACGAATAAAACGGCGCCAAACGTCTCTCGTCAGGCCGTGCTCTCTCCAATAATTCGCTTTCACCGAGGCAATAGCCGAGATCGTGGTCACGGTGAACGAATAAAACCGCGCCGAACGTCTCTCGTCAGGCCGTGCTTTCTCCAATAATTCGCTTTCACCGAGGCAATAGCCGAAATCGTGGTCACGGTGAACGAATAAAACCGCGCCCAACGTCTCTCGTCAGGCCGTGCTCTCTCCAATAATTCGCTTTCACCGAGGCAATAGCCGAGATCGTGGTCACGGTGAACGAATAAAACGGCGCAAAACGTCTCTCGTCAGGCCGTGCTCTCTCCAATAATTCGCTTTCACCGAGGCAATAGGCGAGATCGTGGTCACGGTGAACGAATAAAACGGTGCCAAACGTCTCTCGTCAGGCCGTGCTCTCTCCAATAATTCGATTTCACCGAGGCAATAGCCGAGATCGTGGTCACGGTAAACGAATAAAACGGCGCCAAACGTCTCTCGTCAGGCCGTGCTCTCTCCAATAATTCGCTTTCACCGAGGCAATAGGCGAGATCGTGGTCACGGTGAACGAATAAAACCGCGCCGAACGTCTCTCGTCAGGCCGTGCTCTCTCCAATAATTCGCTTTCACCGAGGCAATAGGCGAGATCGTGGTCACGGTGAACGAATAAAACCGCGCCGAACGTCTCTCGTCAGGCCGTGCTCTCTCCAATAATTCGCTTTCACCGAGGCAATAGCCGAGATCGTGGTCACGGTGAACGAATAAAACCGCGCCGAACGTCTCTCGTCAGGCCGTGCTCTCTCCAATAATTCGCTTTCACCGAGGCAATAGGCGAGATCGTGGTCACGGTGAACGAATAAAACGGCGCCAAACGTCTCTCGTCAGGCCGTGCTCTCTCCAATAATTCGCTTTCACCGAGGCAATAGGCGAGGTCGTGGTCACGGTGAACGAATAAAACCGCGCCGAACGTCTCTCGTCAGGCCGTGCTCTCTCCAATAATTCGCTTTCACCGAGGCAATAGGCGAGATCGTGGTCACGGTGAACGAATAAAACCGCGCCAAACGTCTCTCGTCAGGCCGTGCTCTCTCCAATAATTCGCTTTCACCGAGGCAATAGGCGAGATCGTGGTCACGGTGAACGAATAAAACGGCGCCAAACGTCTCTCGTCAGGCCGTGCTCTCTCCAATAATTTGCTTTCACCGAGGCAATAGGCGAGATCGTGGTCACGGTGAACGAATAAAACCGCGCCAAACGTCTCTCGTCAGGCCGTGCTCTCTCCAATAATTCGCTTTCACCGAGGCAATAGGCGAGATCGTGGTCACGGTGAACGAATAAAACGGCGCCAAACGTCTCTCGTCAGGCCGTGCTCTCTCCAATAATTCGCTTTCACCGAGGCAATAGGCGAGATCGTGGTCACGGTGAACGAATAAAACGGCGCCAAACGTCTCTCGTCAGGCCGTGCTCTCTCCAATAATTCGCTTTCACCGAGGCAATAGCCGAGATCGTGGTCACGGTGAACGAATAAAACCGCGCCGAACGTCTCTCGTCAGGCCGTGCTCTCTCCAATAATTCGCTTTCACCGAGGCAATAGCCGAGATCGTGGTCACGGTAAACGAATAAAACGGCGCCAAACGTCTCTCGTCAGGCCGTGCTCTCTCCAATAATTCGCTTTCACCGAGGCAATAGGCGAGATCGTGGTCACGGTGAACGAATAAAACCGCGCCGAACGTCTCTCGTCAGGCCGTGCTCTCTCCAATAATTCGCTTTCACCGAGGCAATAGCCGAGATCGTGGTCACGGTGAACGAATAAAACGGCGCCAAACGTCTCTCGTCAGGCCGTGCTCTCTCCAATAATTCGCTTTCACCGAGGCAATAGGCGAGATCGTGGTCACGGTGAACGAATAAAACCGCGCCGAACGTCTCTCGTCAGGCCGTGCTCTCTCCAATAATTCGCTTTCACCGAGGCAATAGCCGAGATAGTGGTCACGGTGAACGAATAAAACCGCGCCGAACCTCTCTCGTCAGGCCGTGCTCTCTCCAATAATTCGCTTTCACCGAGGCAATAGGCGAGATCGTGGTCACGGTGAACGAATAAAACGGCGCCAAACGTCTCTCGTCAGGCCGTGCTCTCTCCAATAATTCGCTTTCACCGAGGCAATAGGCGAGATCGTGGTCACGGTGAACGAATAAAACCGCGCCGAACGTCTCTCGTCAGGCCGTGCTCTCTCCAATAATTCGCTTTCACCGAGGCAATAGGCGACATCGTGGTCACGGTGAACGAATAAAACCGCGCCAAACGTCTCTCGTCAGGCCGTGCTCTCTCCAATAATTCGCTTTCACCGAGGCAATAGGCGAGATCGTGGTCACGGTGAACGAATAAAACGGCGCCAAACGTCTCTCGTCAGGCCGTGCTCTCTCCAATAATTCGATTTCACCGAGGCAATAGGCGAGATCGTGGTCACGGTGAACGAATAAAACCGCGCCAAACGTCTCTCGTCAGGCCGTGCTCTCTCCAATAATTCGCTTTCACCGAGGCAATAGGCGAGATCGTGGTCACGGTGAACGAATAAAACGGCGCCAAACGTCTCTCGTCAGGCCGTGCTCTCTCCAATAATTCGCTTTCACCGAGGCAATAGGCGAGATCGTGGTCACGGTGAACGAATAAAACCGCGCCAAACGTCTCTCGTCAGGCCGTGCTCTCTCCAATAATTCGCTTTCACCGAGGCAATAGGCGAGATTGTGGTCACGGTGAACGAATAAAACGGCGCCAAACGTCTCTCGTCAGGCCGTGCTCTCTCCAATAATTCGCTTTCACCGAGGCAATAGGCGAGATCGTGGTAACGGTGAACGAATAAAACCGCGCCAAACGTCTCTCGTCAGGCCGTGCTCTCTCCAATAATTCGCTTTCACCGAGGCATTAGGCGAGATCGTGGTCACGGTGTACGAATAAAACCGCGCCAAACGTCTCTCGTCAGGCCGTGCTCTCTCCAATAATTCGCTTTCACCGAGGCAATAGGCGAGATCGTGGTCACGGTGAACGAATAAAACGGCGCCAAACGTCTCTCGTCAGGCCGTGCTCTCTCCAATAATTCGCTTTCACCGAGGCAATAGGCGAGATCGTGGTCACGGTGAACGAATAAAACCGCGCCGAACGTCTCTCGTCAGGCCGTGCTCTCTCCAATAATTCGCTTTCACCGAGGCAATAGGCGAGATCGTGGTCACGGTGAACGAATAAAACGGCGCCAAACGTCTCTCGTCAGGCCGTGCTCTCTCCAATAATTCGCTTTCACCGAGGCAATAGGCGAGATCGTGGTCACGGTGAACGAATAAAACCGCGCCAAACGTCTCTCGTCAGGCCGTGCTCTCTCCAATAATTCGCTTTCACCGAGGCAATAGGCGAGATCGTGGTCACGGTGAACGAATAAAACCGCGCCAAACGTCTCTCGTCAGGCCGTGCTCTCTCCAATAATTCGCTTTCACCGAGGCAATAGGCGAGATCGTGGTCACGGTGAACGAATAAAACCGCGCCGAACGTCTCTCGTCAGGCCGTGCTCTCTCCAATAATTCGCTTTCACCGAGGCAATAGGCGAGATCGTGGTCACGGTGAACGAATAAAACGGCGCCAAACGTCTCTCGTCAGGCCGTGCTCTCTCCAATGATTCGCTTTCACCGAGGCAATAGGCGAGATTGTGGTCACGGTGAACGAATAAAACCGCGCCAAACGTCTCTCGTCAGGCCGTGCTCTCTCCAATAATTCGCTTTCACCGAGGCAATAGGCGAGATCGTGGTCACGGTGAACGAATAAAACGGCGCCAAACGTCTCTCGTCAGGCCGTGCTCTCTCCAATAATTCGCTTTCACCGAGGCAATAGGCGAGATCGTGGTCACGGTGAACAAATAAAACCGCGCCAAACGTCTCTCGTCAGGCCGTGCTCTCTCCAATAATTCGCTTTCACCGATGCAATAGGCGAGATCGTGGTCACGGTGAACGAATAAAACGGCGCCAAACGTCTCTCGTCAGGCCGTGCTCTCTCCAATAATTCGCTTTCACCGAGGCAATAGGCGAGATCGTGGTCACGGTGAACGAATAAAACGGCGCCAAACGTCTCTCGTCAGGCCGTGCTCTCTCCAATAATTCGCTTTCACCGAGGCAATAGGCGAGATCGTGGTCACGGTGAACGAATAAAACCGCGCCAAACGTCTCTCGTCAGGCCGTGCTCTCTCCAATAATTCGCTTTCACCGAGGCAATAGGCGAGATCGTGGTCACGGTGAACGAATAAAACCGCGCCAAAGGTCTCTCGTCAGGCCGTGCTCTCTCCAATAATTCGCTTTCACCGAGGCAATAGGCGAGATCGTGGTCACGGTGAACGAATAAAACCGCGCCGAACGTCTCTCGTCAGGCCGTGCTCTCTCCAAAAATTCTCTTTCACCGAGGCAATAGGCGAGATCGTGGTCACGGTGAACGAATAAAACGGCGCCAAACGTCTCTCGTCAGGCCGTGCTCTCTCCAATAATTCGCTTTCACCGAGGCAATAGGCGAGATCGTGGTCACGGTGAACGAATAAAACCGCGCCAAACGTCTCTCGTCAGGCCGTGCTCTCTCCAATAATTCGCTTTCACCGAGGCAATAGGCGAGATCGTGGTCACGGTGAACGAATAAAACGGCGCCAAACGTCTCTCGTCAGGCCGTGCTCTCTCCAATAATTCGCTTTCACCGAGGCAATAGGCGAGATCGTGGTCACGGTGAACGAATAAAACCGCGCCAAACGTCTCTCGTCAGGCCGTGCTCTCTCCAATAATTCGCTTTCACCGAGGCAATAGGCGAGATCGTGGTCACGGTGAACGAATAAAACCGCGCCAAACGTCTCTCGTCAGGCCGTGCTCTCTCCAATAATTCGCTTTCACCGAGGCAATAGGCGAGATCGTGGTCAAGGTGAACGAATAAAACGGCGCCAAACGTCTCTCGTCAGGCCGTGCTCTCTCCAATAATTCGCTTTCACCGAGGCAATAGGCGAGATCGTGGTCACGGTGAACGAATAAAACCGCGCCGAACGTCTCTCGTCAGGCCGTGCTCTCTCCAATAATTCGCTTTCACCGAGGCAATAGGCGAGATCGTGGTCACGGTGAACGAATAAAACGGCGCCAAACGTCTCTCGTCAGGCCGTGCTCTCTCCAATAATTCGCTTTCCACCGAGGCAATAGGCGAGATCGTGGTCACGGTGAACGAATAAAACCGCGCCAAACGTCTCTCGTCAGGCCGTGCTCTCTCCAATAATTCGCTTTCACCGAGGCAATAGGCGAGATCGTGGTCACGGTGAACGAATAAAACGGCGCCAAAACGTCTCTCGTCAGGCCGTGCTCTCTCCAATAATTCGCTTTCACCGAGGCAATAGGCGAGATCGTGGTCACGGTGAACGAATAAAACCGGCGCCAAAACGTCTCTCGTCAGGCCGTGCTCTCTCCAATAATTCGCTTTTCACCGAGGCAATAGCCGAGATCGTGGTCACGGTGAACGAATAAAACCGCGCCGAACGTCTCTCGTCAGGCCGTGCTCTCTCCAATAATTCGCTTTCACCGAGGGCAATAGCCGAGATCGTGGTCACGGTGAACGAATAAAACGGCGCCAAACGTCTCTCGTCAGGCCGTGCTCTCTCCAATAATTCGCTTTCACCGAGGCAATAGCCGAGATCGTGGTCACGGTGAACGAATAAAACCGCGCCGAACGTCTCTCGTCAGGCCGTGCTCTCTCCAATAATTCGCTTTCACCGAGGCAATAGCCGAGATCGTGGTCACGGTGAACGAATAAAACCGCGCCGCACGTCTCTCGTCAGGCCGTGCTCTCTCCAATAATTCGCTTTCACCGAGGCAATAGCCGAGATCGTGGTCACGGTGAACGAATAAAACGGCGCCAAACGTCTCTCGTCAGGCCGTGCTCTCTCCAATAATTCGCTTTCACCGAGGCAATAGCCGAGATCGTGGTCACGGTGAACGAATAAAACCGCGCCGAACGTCTCTCGTCAGGCCGTGCTCTCTCCAATAATTCGCTTTCCACCGAGGCAATAGGCGAGATCGTGGTCACGGTGAACGAATAAAACGGCGCCAAACGTCTCTCGTCAGGCCGTGCTCTCTCCAATAATTCGCTTTCACCGAGGCAATAGCCGAGATCGTGGTCACGGTGAACGAATAAAACCGCGCCTAACGTCTCTCGTCAGGCCGTGCTCTCTCCAATAATTCGCTTTCACCGAGGCTATAGGCGAGATCGTGGTCACGGTGAACGAATAAAACCGCGCCAAACGTCTCTCGTCAGGCCGTGCTCTCTCCAATAATTCGCATTCACCGAGGCAATAGGCGAGATCGTGGTCACGGTGAACGAATAAAACCGCGCCAAACGTCTCTCGTCAGGCCGTGCTCTCTCCAATAATTCGCTTTCACCGAGGCAATAGGCGAGATCGTGGTCACGGTGAACGAATAAAACCGCGCCAAACGTCTCTCGTCAGGCCCGTGCTCTCTCTCCAATAATTCGCTTTCACAGAGGCAATAGGCGAGATCGTGGTCACGGTGAACGAATAAAACCGCGCCAAACGTCTCTCGTTCAGGCCGTGCTCTCTCCAATAATTCGCTTTCACCGAGGCAATAGGCGAGATCGTGGTCACGGTGAACGAATAAAACCGCGCCAAAACGTCTCTCGTCAGGCCGTGCTCTCTCCAATAATTCGCTTTCACCGAGGCAATAGGCGAGATCGTGGTCACGGTGAACGAATAAAACCGCGCCGAACGTCTCTCGTCAGGCCGTGCTCTCTCCAATAATTCGCTTTCACCGAGGCAATAGGCGAGATCGTGGTCACGGTGAACGAATAAAACCGCGCCAAAACGTCTCTCGTCAGGCCGTGCTCTCTCCAATAATTCGCTTTCACCGAGGCAATAGGCGAGATCGTGGTCACGGTGAACGAATAAAACCGCGCCAAACGTCTCTCGTCAGGCCGTGCTCTCTCCAATAATTCGCTTTCACCGAGGCAATAGGCGAGATCGTGGTCACGGTGAACGAATAAAACCCTGCTGAACGTCTCTCGTGAGGCCGTGCTCTCTCCAATAATTCGCTTTCACCGAGGCAATAGCCGAGATCGTGGTCACGGTGAACGAATAAAAACCGCGCCGAACGTCTCTCGTCAGGCCGTGCTCTCTCCAATAATTCGCTTTCCACCGAGGCAATAGGCGAGATCGTGGTCACGGTGAACGAATAAAACCGCGCCGAACGTCTCTCGTCAGGCCGTGCCTCTCTCCAATAATTTCGCTTTCACCGAGGCAATAGCCGAGATCGTGGTCACGGTGAACGAATAAAACCGCGCCGAACGTCTCTCGTCAGGCCGTGCTCTCTCCAATAATTCCGCTTTCACCGAGGCAATAGGCGAGATCGTGGTCACGGTGAACGAATAAAACCGCGCCGAACGTCTCTCGTCAGGCCGTGCTCTCTCCAATAATTCGCTTTCACCGAGGCAATAGCCGAGATCGTGGTCACGGTGAACGAATAAAACCGCGCCGAACGTCTCCTCGTCAGGCCGTGCTCTCTCCAATAATTCGCTTTCACCGAGGCAATAGGCGAGATCGTGGTCACGGTGAACGAATAAAACCGCGCCAAACGTCTCTCGTCAGGCCGTGCTCTCTCCAATAATTCGCTTTCACCGAGGCAATAGGCGAGATCGTGGTCACGGTGAACGAATAAAACGGCGCCAAACGTCTCTCGTCAGGCCGTGCTCTCTCCAATAATTCGCATTTCACCGAGGCAATAGGCGAGATCGTGGTCACGGTGAACGAATAAAACCGCGCCAAACGTCTCTCGTCAGGCCGTGCTCTCTCCAATAATTCGCTTTCACCGAGGCAATAGGCGAGATCGTGGTCACGGTGAACGAATAAAACCGCGCCAAACGTCTCTCGTCAGGCCCGTGCTCTCTCCAATAATTCGCTTCTCACCGAGGCAATAGGCGAGATCGTGGTCAAGGTGAACGAATAAAACGGCGCCAAACGTCTCTCGTCAGGCCGTGCTCTCTCCAATAATTCGCTTTCACCGAGGCAATAGGCGAGATCGTGGTCACGGTGAACGAATAAAACCGCGCCGAACGTCTCTCGTCAGGCCGTGCTCTCTCCAATAATTCGCTTTCCACCGAGGCAATAGGCGAGATCGTGGTCACGGTGAACGAATAAAACGGCGCCAAACGTCCTCTCGTCAGGGCCGTGCTCTCTCCAATAATTCGCTTTCACCGAGGCAATAGGCGAGATCGTGGTCACGGTGAACGAATAAAACCGCGCCAAACGTCTCTCGTCAGGCCGTGCTCTCTCCAATAATTCGCTTTCACCGAGGCAATAGGCGAGATCGTGGTCACGGTGAACGAATAAAACGGCGCCAAACGTCTCTCGTCAGGCCGTGCTCTCTCCAATAATTCGCTTTCACCGAGGCAATAGGCGAGATCGTGGTCACGGTGAACGAATAAAACGGCGCCCAAACGTCTCTCGTCAGGCCGTGCTCCTCTCCAATAATTCGCTTTCACCGAGGCAATAGCCGAGATCGTGGGTCACGGTGAACGAATAAAACCGCGCTCGAACGTCTCTCGTCAGGCCGTGCTCTCTCCAATAATTCGCTTTCCACCGAGGCAATAGCCGAGATCGTGGTCACGGTGAACGAATAAAACGGCGCCAAACGTCTCTCGTCAGGCCGTGCTCTCTCCCAATAATTCGCTTTCACCGAGGCAATAGCCCGAGATCGTGGTCACGGTGAACGAATAAAACCGCGCCGAACGTCTCTCGTCAGGCCGTGCTCTCTCCAATAATTCGCTTTCACCGAGGCAATAGCCGAGATCGTGGTCACGGGTGAACGAATAAAACCGCGCCGAACGTCTCTCGTCAGGCCGTGCTCTCTCCAATAATTTCGCTTTTCACCGAGGCAATAGCCGAGATCGTGGTCACGGTGAACGAATAAAACGGCGCCCAAACGTCTCTCGTCAGGCCGTGCTCCTCTCCAATAATTCGCTTTCACCGAGGCAATAGCCGAGATCGTGGTCACGGTGAACGAATAAAACCGCGCCGAACGTCTCTCGTCAGGCCGTGCTCTCTCCAATAATTCGCTTTCACCGAGGCAATAGGCGAGATCGTGGTCACGGTGAACGAATAAAACGGCGCCAAACGTCTCTCGTCAGGCCGTGCTCTCTCCAATATTTCGCTTTCCCACCGAGGCAATAGCCGAGATCGTGGTCACGGTGAACGAATAAAAAACCGCGCCAAACGTCTCTCGTCAGGCCGTGCTCTCTCCAATAATTCGCTTTCACCGAGGCAATAGGCGAGATCGTGGTCACGGTGAACGAATAAAACCGCGCCAAACGTCTCTCGTCAGGGCCGTGCTCTCTCCAATAATTCGCTTTCACCGAGGCAATAGCCGAGATCGTGGTCACGGTGAACGAATAAAACCGCGCCAAACGTCTCTCGTCAGGGCCGTGCTCTCTCCAATAATTCGCTTTCACCGAGGCAATAGGCGAGATCGTGGTCACGGTGAACGAATAAAACCGCGCCAAATGTCTCTCGTCAGGCCGTGCTCTCTCCAATAATTCGCTTTCACAGAGGCAATAGGCGAGATCGTGGTCACGGTGAACGAATAAAACCGCGCCAAACGTCTCTCGTCAGGCCGTGCTCTCTCCAATAATTCGCTTTCACCGAGGCAATAGCGAGATCGTGGTCACGGTGAAC